>NW_010429801.1:74117-74645 GCF_000710305.1 Buceros rhinoceros silvestris | reverse complement strand
AAATATCACAATAAGTTTCCACACACATACACTTATTTTGTTGGTTGCTTTTTTTATCCTTTCCTTCATACATTCATTTCACTCAAAGTAAAATAAATGAAACTTCAACAGCAGTATCTCAGAACTTTCTGAACTAACTTTTCTCTCTTTTTCTTTCCTTTTTAGCATTTCATTACCCGTTCAGTCTTAACGGACACTAACGTAAGCTTGTCAGCCTTCTCTCTTTAAAAAATTAAGAAAAACAGCATTTCTATATATGTAGAGTATGATAGAAGACGCTTATAATCTAAGATGTATACTCACAGCACAGACAAATCCCAATCCATGTATTTCCTTTAGATAAAATATACCTTACAATGCAATGAATAACTTGTTCTGGGTACCAGCATAGCAGAATTCCTGGCAGTAATCTAGGAGGGTTCGCAGCACTTGAGGAAGACAGTTCTTTTCAGTATAAGTTTTGATTAAGGAAAGTAGCTACACACTTTAAGTGCTTTTCTGAAGAGAAATCCTTGAAAGTGATAATTG
>NW_010429801.1:63277-73993 GCF_000710305.1 Buceros rhinoceros silvestris | reverse complement strand
AAATCCTTGAAATTGTTAATTAAAAAAAAAAAAAAAAAAAAGAAGAGCATCCAGAGGGACTGCCATATTATATCTCAAGCACCAACACAGCAATCATGTTTAAAACGTTTTAAACAGTTTGAAAATACTTCCTACTATTACGGAGATTTTCACAGTTGCATATATAAGGACAAGAAGGACTCCTAGGAAAATTTGATGTGGCCGCCTATAAAACTCGTTGATAGACACCTATCCCATAATTCCTAAACCATCATACTTCTGTAGTTTCAGAAGAAAAAAAAAGGTGCTCTTTAGAGAAAAACCTATCTTTTATTTCTGCTAAGTATAACCATGAAAAACAGTAGAATCATTAAAAGCTTTTACAAAGATAAATGTGTAAGTGTTTTGACTATGACCTTTCTTTTGATTTGACCTTGACTAAATTGAAAGCACATAGAAAATTTTACCGTGAATGCTAGATGAGTGCTATACTAATATCTGGTTAACTGCCTCTGCTGTGAAAGCTCTTTCTATTTTAGTAAAATTTTATGCACAAAAGCATTTTACAGAAACTGATATAGTATGTTCAATACATTCTTATACCCAAGCTTAATTACAAAGGCTTTTTCATAATAACAAATATTGTCCCAAGCAGAGACTATATTTAATAGATTCGCTTATTATTTTCCTTAATGAAAGCAATGTTTAAAAATTGTAGGTAATCCCATTACACTGTACTTCAATTATACAGCCTAGCTCTCCTACCCTCCTGCTGATAGAAGACTACCTCATCTTAGTTTTCAATTATATACATTAAGTCCTTCCCAAACCACCTTCGTTATTACACACAGCATGTTTAGCTCTATCACAGAAAAAGCCATAATTGGGAAAGAGCAAAATGCACTTTCAAGCGTAAGATAATCACAAGAGAAGTTAATTGTGTCAATTAAAATAATCTTCTTTCTACTTCACAAATATGACCTATTTATACAGAGAAACACAGCACGACAGGTCCTGATCCTTGACAAACCATGGTGTTTCTAAAGTCATTTTACCAGAAAATTTGTGATAGAGCCAAATTTTGCCTTCAAACTATTGTAATAAAAGAATGGCTGAAAAGGATTATTGGATGAACGCAGGAGAATCCACTAAAACATGAACTGTAATGTTTCACATTGTGCTGGTTTGAGTGAGAACAGAACTCATTCTGTTCAGTGATTTCACTTTTCAGCTCAGTCTCTGTTCAGTGACGGCACTTTCTGAAGTTAACAGAATATTTGTGCAGACAGTGTCTGCTTGGAGAAGTGGTAACGCTTGATGTTTGCAGTTACTTCCAGGGGTTGGGATGCAAAAAGGCTCCTGCTCGTACTTTCTGCTGCTAAATCCTGTGTACCACCTTAGGGTGCAATAAGTTAGAGGCTGCACCTGTAGGGAGGAGTGGCCAGGACAGGTGACCCTACACTGACCAGCAGGGTGTTCCATCTCATAGACGTCATATTTGGTATAAAGCTGAGGGATCACAAGGGTAGATCCCTCTTGCTTGCTTCTTCACTGGCCAGCTCTGATGAGGACTCTGTTCTGCCTTCAATCCCAGGACCTGCATCCCTGAATCCAGTTCCTGCCTCCATTTCCCGTCAGCTGCTGAGTCCAGCCTGGGCCTTCCCCAGAGTCTGCCCACAGCATCAGTGGTGACGATGCCATCGGGGGGTTGGGTCTGTTATCTGTATTGTATATATCCATATAGATTTCATTTTACCGTTATTATTCTCATTAAGCTGTTTTAGTTTTCTTTTCCAATCCACAAGTCTCTCTCCCTTATTCCTTTTCTCTTTCCCCTCTTTGGAAAGGAGGGGAAGCGGGGGTGGGGCTGGAGTGCAGTAACAGAGAGAATCTGTCATTCTGGCACCCAGCCCAACTCTAACCCTTGACACTCATGCACACCTAAAATTAAACCTAAATATTTCAGATCTTGGATTAAACTTCTCCCTCCTAAAACCAGAAAAGGATGACTGACACAAGAGGACTACTGACAGGAAATGTCCTGGGAAATTATGAAATTAAAAATGGTAGATACAAGAAGTAAAATATGCACAGTTGCTGCCAATTGCTGTCTTGGTGAAGAATTTCATCTCAACATCAGTAGGCAACTGATGAAGCTAGGAAGTGTCGACTTTAATTACAGTTGCCACCACAAGCCAGAGTTTTAAGTGTTGAAGATACTGCTGCATACAGGAAAACTAGAGCTGTTCACTCTAAACAGCATTAAAGAAGGTATCAAACAGGAGGCTCATAGAGCCTGCAACTGCACAAGCCCAAACCTGCAGCGCCTCAGGTTATGGAAGGCAGAACAAGATGTGAAGCATCTCCCCTTATTAGCTGTTTGTGATAGTTAATTTTCCTTCCTCTGCACACAGGACTTCACTTTGACATTAAATTTGATCGGCTTCAGCCACTTTACCACTTTTTCCTTATTTTCACAATATCAAACTGCGACAGCACATCTGTTTGCAACCTTAATTTTGCTGTGTTGAGCTATTTCCACCCTGCCTCACAATGACTTAGTCAGATCATTCTACTTTTGAACGTTTCCTAACATACTTGTAGTTGTTTCGCTATGAGAATCAGAAATAGAATATTCTAAAGAGTATTATAATATTTCTAAAATGCCACCATAAACTTGCTTTAAGCCAGGTAGTTCAGGTAGTTCTTTGCTTATGCCAAATTCATAGTTCTTTATCTTACAAATTCCTGGCAATTTGTGCTGATGATTAGCGGTATGACAGGAGAAGTCAACTGCAAGTGTGCTGCAGTTTAGAAAGCATTTTCAGTTTTCAAAGAGAAACACTTCTTATCCTAGAACTTCCAACCTTTTAATTTCTTTAATGCTGATTTGTTTTTTCCTAATCGCTTGGTGACTTTTTCAGAGAATTGGGATCACTGCCAAAGATGTTTACCTCAATTTTGTTTCCAGTCATAAATTAGATTCCTCCTAAATACTAAATTAGATTATTAATCAGTTAAAATCTAAATCTTCATTATTAATTTACTAGAAACAATACAGCAGCTTGTAAAACATTTATGCAGCAGTAAAAAGAGAACCACTTTGCGGAGATCACGACATGCTTAATTTACTACATAACTAAATATTTAATTATAAATGGTAGCAAAGCTGAAGGTGCTCTGTGGAAATTAAACAATCTTTTAAACGATGAAAGTTTTAGCTGTATTGTGGGCAGTAATGGCAAATTTCTAAAACAAGTGGTAGGAAACATGCTCCCTTTTGTGGGGTTTGTCCTTACCAGTTAAGTGAAGAATCATGTACTTGGCTACCCAGTTTGCTATTTACTGATAGGTCTGTTCCCTCCTGTACTTTCAACAGAAATAATTTTAAAATGGCATTTAAAATTAATTGAAAGCACAATGCACTTCATATGGCAGTTAAAATAAATAGAATTTGGAGAAAAAAAAGAATTATAATCTTTGCAAATGCAAAAAATATCTGTTGTAATGTAATAGTCTTGATTCAATGTTTCCTTGCTAACAGAACTTTCTCTAATTAAAGTAATGATATTTTAACTCTTGTTAACTTCTTAATTTCTTCTTTCAGATTCAGTTTTCAAAACCTCCCAGGCACAATTAAAATGCATTTCCATTTTTAGCTACAGATTTATGTAATACAGGGAATTGGTAAAACCTTCTCAACATGGTTATATCCTTCCCAGTGCTGAACCTGAACAGCAAATAGTGACATGCAGCATATGTGACCTTTCAAAACTGGTATTGTTAGGTCAGTGAATGTAGCTGAATGCTTCAGAAGTTGTTAAATGTATAACAAGTTGGACAACGATGACCTGTTTTTTCTTTCTTTTTTAATCACTTATTCCTTCCTGTTGTCTCACTGACTCAAATACTATGGCTCTCCGAAGAGAAGGCAGGAATGTTTTCACCCTTATGAACAAAAATGAATGTGAAGAACGGAGAGAGCAAAGCAAGATAGGCTGGAGGGAGTTAAGAACAATAATAGCGTGTCCCATTTCAAGAGGAAGGCTCTTCAACAGAATATTACACCGAACAGAACAATGATCGGGCTATAAGTGTAGCCCTGACAACAAACAGAAGCAACACGATCACTTTCATTTAATCTTGAACATCTATTCCAAAACAGCAAATTGATACTTAGGTGTCAAGCTGGTTTTAATAATGATAGAGAATATCCTGACCTTTTGCTACCTTATAAAAGTACATGACAAACTGGTGAAAAATAATTCACCTACAATCTTGAGAAAAGTTGACAGCCTAGAAAACAGGCATAACTCACCAGCTAACTGGTGAAAATGAGTAAACCACATTTTTCTACATCTTCCTGATGTCTCAGGGCTAAAGAATATTTCATAGATTTCTACAGTTGTGTGCTATAGCTCTTCAAGACTTTAAACAGAATAAAGCAGTATACACTTGGTACAGGCCTCTCATCAGCATTTAATATTATCCTAATGACAAGACCTTACTTCTCAAGGTCATTTGTAAGGTAAAGTTTTAAAAGTAAGATGAGCGATGTCACTGGTATTAATCAATCCATGCTCAGTTTCAATATCACTGCATGGAACATGGGAGAACTTAATGGAAGACAGACTGAATTGAGAAAAATAAAAAATCAGTCTAGGACTGACAGAGTTTTCAACTAAAGTTTGCCATTCAAATCCAATCCCAGTTTAGCAATAGCAAAGTTATTGCACTGCTGACATTCATGAAAAGTATGTGATAGCCTGACTAGGTAATACTGGCTAAAATTAAATGACTGGTTAACTACTAGGATAGCTGAACTTAACAAGTCACTTGGCACAGTGCTGGTACCATCACCAGTTGTCTCGAAGAGCTAAGATTTGTGCAGGCTATGCAGATTCACGCATTTCTCCGTATCTAAAGGCTGTCACTTCTTAACAGACTTGCAGTGTGGGAAACGTGGTGAACCTTGTTTTGCTGTTTTCTGAGGTACATGTAAGCTATTGTGAAAAAGAGTGTTTGTCTTCAACGGTTTGTGAACGTTTCACATTACATTTGGGCCTCCTTCCTGGTGGTAAAAACTCTCATACTGCATGTGTTAGCTAATCCCCCAATCTTTGCAAATTGCTCATCTGAAGCTGTTAACATATATTAAAGCTATAACCAAGTTTTCCCTGACATGCATCAACATTTTAAGTAGTGTCAGGCAGAGAATTTGTTTTTGCACCATAAAAAAGAAAAAAAGTGCCTCGTTTAAAATAAACTCTCTTGACAACTGTATTACGTGACAATAATTCAAAATTTTACTAACGCGCTAATGCGGTTTTCATGCACACGTCTTTTTGGCGAGGTGTCTTCCTTTGGGAGCAAGTTACATACATACCAGCTGTAATGGCCCATATAGTATATGAAAAATGTGAAGTATAATTTGGTAATATCTACCTTAGGAACTAGTGAGAGAATTAGCATCTCAGTTTTCTCCTGGGACCCTAGTGCCAAAGGACAGATTGTTTCTTGTCAGTGTTTCAAACTGATCTCTATTTGCAAACATACTGAGTGATGCCAAATGCAGTTCAGAACACAAATCAAACAACTATTTTATAATGTGCTGTTTTGAATTGCTTATGCAGGACAGACAGGAAAGTAATGCCAAAAAAAAATATCATACTTGCACAGCACACGAACCATTTTCATAATATACTTGATCACTGCATAAAAATGCGAAGAAATAAAACAATTCCAATAAAATAATGAATGCCTTATGAATTAAATATTATATTCACAATGCTACACCCTGGGATTTAACAGAACATGATATACAATGTAGACCAAGTGTGGAAAATCCAACTAAATTTACAAATGCAATAGTTATACTTCTTTTTCTCTTTAATAAAAAAGGTAGAACAAAGGGGAAATGATAAATTATTTTAAAACAGGAAAAAGAAAATGAGGAAAAAGAAAATGAGGAAAAAAATCTTTGAAAAAACAAGGTGGCTCGTAGCCAACGATAAACTCACTCATTAGAAGCAGGTCCAAACTGATTCCATTTGAGTCACAGCACGAGCATTCAGAGTAGCAATTAATGCCACCATCGGTGTGGCAGTTGTTTTCTGAATGTCTTCCTGTCCATCTTGGTTTTGTTTTTAAGCAAATAAAATGAAATTTACCTGGAAAAGTTACTTAACCTGTTTCTCAGAAGATCACAACACTGGCTAAATAAGCAAAGGAAGAACTTTTTAGCAACACGCTGTAGATACCTATGGATCATGAATAAAAGACTTTGTTGTACCTGACAGGCAAATACATACAGCAGTGTGTATGGTAGAACGACAACGCGTAGGGGGAAGAGAAGAGGCATCACCAACGCATGGCAGCCAGCTAAGATTAGTTTAGACTCCCCTTAGATCAAATTGGAGCGAGAAAGATATTACATTATTTTAAAAAAAGCTCCCCTATAGCTGATTAACAGATAACTATTTAACACACAAAAGCAAATTTCAATATGAGTACCTCTTATTGCTCATAAATCACTACAGGTAGGTGCTGGGCCTGTGCAGATGGACTGGGCGAGCAAAACAAGAGCAAAATCCCTCACAGATGAAAAAAAGAAAAAAGATTACTTTGAAATAAAAGATTGAAAAGGATTAATTGCAGTAGTTTACTGTTGATCAGTATCTCATTTTAAAGCACTACTCTCGCATATTTTCAAGCTTAGTTGATTTTGTTATTATTATGGTGATTGTGAGGTGAAAGTAAGTTATAAGCACAACAAATCTCTACCTAAGCAGCTTATCCCTACTGTTATATGTTAATCGTGGAGCATATGGGAACATAACCAACTGCAAATAAGTAAAAAAGGGGAGTGGATGACTTGAGTAGCCATATGTTTCTGGATTAAATCGCAATATATGAAAATGCCTCAGAATTCCAAATATGATAAAGCAAAAGGCACAACAAGCTCTGGGTATGGGAACACTCGCATAGTTTTCTCCACACGGTTGTGTGTGAAAAGATCAGATCGCTCCATAAAGCTGTAAAATAGAGCACTTAGCAAAGTCCATTTGAGAAGATTCCTCCAGGGGTCTGAGATAGCTCCGGTATCTGTTCAAGCAGGTAGTTCTGCGAATAAGTGACACTCTTTTGTCATGCCATTGAATTCGGTCCACATGGGCCCTCCTTTGTTGAAATCCCAGTAAAACTATCGACCTGTCCTCACAGCGTGTGGCAGCTACATGAGATGTCCCTTAGCGAAGCAGTCAGTTCACCTTTAGCCAAGGCAATAACTAGACCTGCAAATTTTATCATCACAACCCCAGTGGACTGGGAATAACTTGGTAAGCTCTGGTTTGAATGGGAGCACTTGTTAAGAAATCTAAGGTATACATGCATACATTAAATATATATATAAAAATAAGTGAATCTGGTATTGTGTTTTATGATTTTTAATCACAGTTTCTATTCTGTGTTGTTCATCATTACTGTTTCAAGTGAACTTCTCTTTCAAATTCAATTGCTGGGCAGCTACTTGTAAACCAAATAAAAATGAAACAAGAATTCAGAGCCTAGAACAGCCTACTCTGCAATTAGCTACATTAAAATACAGATATGAGAATGATCTGGATATCAAGTGTCATCTTGACATGAAGAGTTAATTATTGCTTTTGCCAGGACGCTGTCAGAAAAATGATTAAACATGTCTGCATTTACAGAAATTTATTTTTGTTACACATCCCAGTTTTGTTAACCTCTTAAGGCAAATTTTCCTGTCTTTTTGCAAGTGTTTTCTTGGAGGCCCTACAAGTCTATGTAGACTATGTACAGTATAAGCAAAATGACTCTGAACCCAGGCATGGAGAACGAAAAACTGTCTGCTGGACTATGTCCTACTTACCTAGTCTGCACTACATTACTCTTAAAACTACTCAAAATTATACTGTTCAATTTGTGAATGTTGCTTATGGGTAATCTTTATTTTTATTTACAGTTGATAGTCCAGAAACTGCATGCTATTTTTATCATTATATATACACTTATTCTTAGAAGTTAAACTGCTTCTGTCTTGAATTATAAAATTAATAAATGAGTTAGGCTGGAATGATAAACTAAATCTTCTAGGGTAAAACTTACATGTTTTCAAACACAGGACATCCGTTCTTAGAACTGATTACACAATAAGAGCTCTTTGGCATCTACAAGCTACAAAGAGAATTCTAACAATATTTTTCTGTAAAAGGATGGTGAATGTCAACTCTTTTTAACACTTTACATAGTCCCTGCTGGTTTGCTCCCAAAAGTAATATTGTTGTTTTCAGATATAGAAATTCAACAACATGACTAATTCTGGCAGTGTTTATAATTTGGGTCTCATGGTTGAAACATGTTCCTCTTCCAAACAACCAGAAAAAAAACGGTATTCAACTTCCTCACTGAAATTAAGTTATAGGGTGACTTTGGCAAGTCTTTCCCCACTTTTGATATTGAATCTCGAAATCCAAATTCTATCAGTATAGCGAAGCATTATCAGAAGCTTTTCACACTGCTTTATCTCACCCTCTCAGATCAACATTATTAATTGCTCAGTTATTTTTCTGCGTCTCTTCCAGTCATTTAGAGTACTTATTTTTATAACATAACCACATGCAGTTAACATCTCTTGATTTCTGCTTGATTGTGGTTTAATGAGAAAAATTTAAGACATCAATCTTTGCCTCAAGTTGTTCTAGTTTCAACGTTCAAATGGTCGCGTTTACTCTCATAACAATAATCCTTTCATGTGACAAACTTAAAGCATTTTCAGAACTTTAATAAAGCGGGTAAGAGCAGAGCTCCCTTGAATGGAGTCCAGTTGTTTTCAGGCAATATTAGTGGCAGCATTCCCTGTATACTAAATATCTTGCTACTTGTGAGCAAGAGTAACACTAGCAATCAAGCCAAGACAACGAGACTGAGAGAGAATTTGCAGATAACAACTGCAATGCATGCTGTACAGAGTTTATGATACCTCCTAATAAAACCAGTAAAGTACAAGGAAGTTCGACATTAAAAGCAATTAATAAGCATTATCCGATTTTACTTATAGAGATAAGAAATTTTAGCCAGGTCAGAGTTCAGTTTTCTAAAGTATTTTGTTCCATTTCTGAATTCAAATAAGGCTTTTCAATATATCATAAAAACATGACTCAAAAATACTGGTGAATGCTACTTAGCTTGAAAGAACCATTGTCATCATCGTTAGGACACATAAGGCTGCCATTCATCCAGTTCTTCCCAGGTATCTCTCTACTGTCCAGATGAAATTTTAATAGTAAGAGTTCATGTCTGAGTGTTAGAAACCGAATATCTACCAGGAAGTCCTTAAGTTGTGTGTGGGAGTCAACGAGCCAGTGTCCTACCACGGGGTCTGACTCACCTGACCACAGCCTCCAAGGTGGAGGAAGGTGGAGGAGAAGCAAGGACTGGAAATGCAGGCCAGGAGCAGCAGTGCTGGCACTCAACAGCAGGTTGGGTTAGGGTTATAAGAAAAACAGGTTAGGGATATAAGAAAAACAGCCCAGGAGCTACCACAGGTCTTAGTGAGAACAGGTCCATCTCCTCCCTTTGGTTGGCCAGTTATTTGCCACTAACACCTTCTCTTTCACCAAGCCCCTAAACAGCTTCTCCAGCACAGGCCAAGTTCTGGCTCTTGAGACTCAGTAGTTCTTGGACTACAATTCTGCAGGGCTCACAGGATCAAGAACAAGTATGTCCCAATCATTCTGAGGCAATTTGTATGCCAGATCTCCAAAGCAGGGATTGTCATATTCAGGTATGTGCAGGTGAAGAGCTGAGAGATACAGGGAGATGGGAGACATGGGGATGGGAACTCCAGATTTGGAAAATATGGAGAGCTCTGGAGATTCTGGGGACTAAGCCCACCCAGGCTGCCACCACCAGACACCCTCACGCAGCTATGGAGCACACACTGAGGAGCACCACACTGTCACATTAATGCCTTCTTATCTCTTCCCACAAAGGACTGCCCCAGTCACCATCCTTTCCCTTGCCTTTTTGTGCGCTTCCTGGCACTGCATGCTGCATTTTACACTGTGGAAATTCTGCTTCCCTGAACAGTCATCTGGGAGATCTGAATTCAAGGTCTCTCTGCACAATTCAGGTCCAAAGTTCTGATATTTTCTGTTAGGTTGTACATATTTGTGTGTCTACACATGAATCCAACCCTTTTCTGTCATGTGAGCATGACCCCTGCCAGTTTTCTTCCTAGTCTGAAGGAAAAAATTCCTCTTTCTTAGAAATACTCCTTGAAAAAAATTCTTGACTCATATTCATCCAAAGAAGCTAAGCATTATAGAAATACCTGTTATGGAACCACGATCCCTGCTACCAGAATTTCACTGCAAGAAACTCTTTGTACACATATGTTATTAGAAATTATTGCTCTATGTTTTCTTCCAGAAAAAAATATGTAAAACTGCATAATAATTTGATTATTCAACCATTATACAAAAAAGACAAAACCAAAACAAGCCATGCAGTTAAATACTATTTTACATTTACTTTTTGATAGACTGATTTTCATATCTGTGTTCTCCCTTTACCAAGGACTGTACTGAAGATGTCAGTGTTGATCAGCTTCCAATCATCAATAGCACTTATTAAAATAGCATCCTGTTAGGAATGGGATTTTCTGCCTTTTCTGGAGTACACCATTAATTCCTGGGGGGGGGGGGGAAATTA
>NW_010429801.1:22445-63188 GCF_000710305.1 Buceros rhinoceros silvestris | reverse complement strand
GGTTTTTGTCCTTTTTTGGGGTCCCCAGTTATTTCCTGGGGGGGGGGGGGAAATTAAATAATTAAAACTGAACCATGACTGTGGAATAGAGCTCCAAGAACAAAATTTTATTTTTGATAAAAGACAGTAAGTAAACATTTTACAAGATGTTTTCTTGAATACTTATTTTATTCTGGGAAAAATAAAATTCCTTTGTAAATATGCTAATAGCATGTTCAAGTACCATTCGAAAGAAGCTTTTCTCTAAAAACTATGAGGTATGGCTTCAAAGCTTGAATAGCACAGACCTCAGCTGTTTGATTATTTTGAAAGTCCTATAGAGCTGAATAAGTAACATTAGAATAGATTTACACAGAAATATTTAAAATACCTTAAGAGAAAGAGAGCCACAATTTTTAAAGAATTCTTTTAATCTACAGTACAAGACTCTATAGAGAAGAATAAATTTTCTTAGCGAATACTTTGACACCTTGAAATTTTCCAAGGTTATTGGAATAATCTGTAAACATACACATTTCAAACAACCTGTACTAAATCTGATTTTAAAGCTGCTGACTGAGCCCCACTGCCTCTGTCATCTTGGAGGAAGACTGAAAGCAAATGTTCCTCTGGAGGGAGCCCCACAGGACTAAGGAAGATCCAGTCTGCAACTTTTTTCCTCCCATAGCAACCCACAAACATCAGGAGAGTTTATATGATGCCCTCTTTGTTGAAATATGATAAATGACAAAGAAAGTTTGACAGTCCGCTGTACAGCTATCTGCATTTCTATTTTCCCTTATGCATATGATGTGAAATACATAAATCACCATTATTCGGATAACTTGCCAATGGCTTGAATGTTTAAATTTCAAAATTACCATAGAGTACCTGGGATTATTTTGCAGAAAAGGCAAATCTCTGCCCATTCTCCCCTCCCCAACCATAAATACAAAGTATTTTGGTAACAGTTTTCTCTAGGTGAACAGCTTTTCCAGTTACAGAGGAATTTAGACAATGGATAATTATTTAGTGGATTCGTGGCTGTACTAGCATATGACATATCAAAGAAATAATAAAGCAACCCATTTATAAATTCTTTGACTATATCAAAGACCACAACGAAAAGAGGAAGCCATCATTACCAGACTAATGAGGTAACTTTATAATACCACATTGAAGTTTTTCCCCCCAGTCTAATGCTGAATTTTTAACTGAGGGAATTAGTCCCCTTTTGAAAATGGTTTGAATGTTAGTTTAGACGAAAATGGAATGCAGGTCTACTAACTAACTGTTTTCTATATTTAGAATAAAAGGCAATTGCCTTGATATCCCTCAATTATCATTATTGTAAATTCTAAATCAATTTAAGTTTTGCTCACGGAGAAAGAAGGCAGAAGACTCTTACCTACAAGCCTTCCAGAAAAGAGCTGGTTAAACATAGTTAACATTTAAGAGAATAAAAATACTGAAAGATAGCACTGATGTTTTTTACGTACCTATACCTTTTTAAATAAAAGGGATGCATGCTGCAGCACAGTTCAACAAGTACCATGAAATGAAATTCCCAAACATTATAAATGCTTAACATGTTATTACATTCTCCTTGGTCCCACACTAGGAAAATTACACAAGCAGCAAACAATCAACGGTTGTTTAAGAGCATAATATTGTACTAGTAAAAATAATGCAGCACAGCAACAAGTTCACTGGAGTGCTCCCTTAACACATAACATACCAGATGTACAGCTGTTTATCTTGGGAAAAAAAAAAAGAATAAAGAGGGCATAAAGACTTCTGAAAGGATCTTCTCCCCGGTATTTTATAATATGCAAAGTATTTGAGGATTCTTGCACAAAATCATGAATAGCAATGGGTTGTTTTTCAGAGTATTAAAAAAAGCTAACCAGACACACAACAGGATGCCATCAGGCAGCTTGCATGAGACATAAGGCTTTATATTCCCACTAGGAACATACCTTCTCTGCTTTTGCTTTCCTGGCGTTATGCACAAACCTGCGTCCCAGCTTCTTGGCATACCAGATAGAGGCAAACATTGTAGTGATGAAGATTTCAGTCTGAATATGCAGCACACCAAAAAAATAGCAAAAAACTTCACCCACAACTGAGATACCAATCTAATGCTGGTTAAGATCTCTCAACTATGCTGTTGCTTTGTCAGGTCCTCTCATGCTGCCTCCTGGAAAAAAAAAAAAACAACACCCAGTGTGGCCAGTCTGCAGGTGTATTTACATACTGCCAGCAGGAAGTCCAGGGTGAGGCATCTTTGCATCCAGCTCACATCCAGTCTGCTAAATGCCTGTCTGCAGTTCTTTAGCACTGTCACCACAAACTACATATGTGTCAGTATGAAAGGAAGCTGCAGTAAACTACTGTAGCAGACAGCTCACCTCCTCTTCTCCTGTTCTGAAATTTAACTCCTTGGTTCTCTTCGATTTGCCAGCATGCAACAGAAGCAGCAGCAGCAGCTCAAATATGAGATACACAGCACTGCAGGAGAGGAAAGGGGTACAGAAGTGCCAAAAATAGAACTGTATATTAACTCTTAAGGTGGAGGAACAGGTGTTTTACGTGTCTCAGTGCAATTAAGATATGAAAGGAAACGAGATTTTACTTTGTTCTAGAGGTTTGAGATCTATCCAGGGATATTTTTGTTACCTAGTTTCATTTCACAACAGAAAGACATCATAGCTGTTCAGTTCACTTGCTGATGTCATACATGCTTTGATGAAGGATTTAAGACTCACTCAAGGACTTCTGTGTTTCTTTGATAATGGCTCTGTGGCATAGAAAACTGACTTTTTTTTTTCCAATTAATCTTTAACTTCTGCCTTACCTAAGCCTTTTCCTCTTCCTTCAATTGCAAGTTATTTTACATTCAGAGTTGAGAAGTGGTTGTGAATGCCTATTTTTGTAGTGAAACAGCAATGTACTATTTTCCTTTTGTCACATACTTCAGCTTTAACCCCTGCACCTCTCTTCAGGTATAATCTCTAAACAATAAGCAGAAACATACACTTTTGGCTCCAGACATACGACTAACCAGATGTTCCTCTCAGCCAGAGGCAGTATCAAAGCTGTAAACTTACAGAGTTTATAGCTAGGTATTGTATTTGACAGTGCTTTGTATTATAGGACAAATCGTGCCCCTTGCCCTCCCACCTACAGCTGTGAAGATACCAACATGTGGGAGAACCTCTGCTGTCCTGTGTGCAGGATCACATTTGGGATGCCCACGTGCCAGAACAGTTTCTGATCTGCTATTCTGTGGTGAAGAGCAAATAAAAATTAATAGATGCTCGGCAAAGGAAATACAGTCATAGCAATCTAGTATAGGGCTCTTGGGGCTAAGGAAACACTACTCCTGCCCCAGGATTTTCAGAGAACGGCTGAAATTATTTTCTCCGGAGTGCATGAATTCAAAGGGGAAAATATTCCTCTCCCACTTAAAACTTACACAGAACATCCAAGTTACTGGAGCTGGATGGCATTGCCCAAGCTTGGAGCCTGAAGGCATATACTGCTCAATTCCGTTAAGATTATAAAGAGTTCAAAGAATTCCTTCAACACATTTTAAAATGCTAATTTGAGTAACTAAATTGAAATTCTTAAATAGTGACTTTTTTATTAAGGAAACTGGTAATATTTCTGGGAAGAGAATAGTTTCTAATTACTTCCAATTCAGCCATGCAGTTAATCCTGGCAGTCAGAAAGTTATAAGACCACAAGACAGTAAAATCATGTCTCATCTGAGGTAAGGTTGATATAGAGGAACTACCTGTTCATAACACCACCCCACCTCTCTGAACTCTGGGCTGATAGTAAGATGGGTTCTCCAAGGTACAAACCCCTTTATTATGCCAAGTAGCACATTCACACCACTCTCCACATTAGTGGGATGACAGAGTGCTCTATAATGGAGGGAAGGGAGGAGAAGAAAGATGGCCTGAAAAATTTAGGAAGAAATCAGAGATCTTATTTCTAGCTGGAATATCACTGTAAGGAAACATGGATGGGTGAAAAAATGTGCAGAAAAGGAGAAGCATCGTTATTACACAGCGTAACCAATGCTATAAATGTTAAAGTCAAAAGAAGAGGAAAAAATATCTTGCGTATTATGTACATAAACAGAACACCTCTCCCACTCCGCTCCCATGCTTTTAAAAAGCGAATAAGTAGAATTTGAAATCATTGCAGTACAACCAAAAAAGGGTACATTCTCTCAAGCAACTATTTATATAGTCTAATGTATATTCAGCTGCTGAGAAAATCGAAGGAAATACTCATTAAACAATAAAACTTCCTTTTTATGACTTCTATCATCAACATTAGCAGCTCTACTGAACTATTTATTCAGGAAAAATATGGAGCAATAAAAAGCCACAATTCATCCCACTTAAAGGAAAAAAAAAACCCCAGAATACATTGTTCATTTAAGGAATAATGACAAAGCAATAGGGAGGTAATTTTCTCCACCCACTGAAAATGTTAGATCAGGAAGAATAAATCTCGCCACCTAATTCTGATTCTAATCAGAAGTGCATTTTAAGTATTTACATGCATTTGCAGATCTATCCAAACCCTACAATATAGCAATGGCCAGACTACAAGCCGTTTCCTTACAGCTCCATCATGCAGCAGTCTGCCACACATTATCAATAGCAGGTTTATTAAGTCCATACTGGTACCCAGGGATTTTATGAATATTATTAATATTTTACTGTAACCATAACAAAGGCTGCATTTTACAGAAGTGGTCCAAGCTGAGCTGCTTTGGAAGAATTGGAGCTCCCAGCTGCTGTCTGCTCACAGGAGTAATACATACTTTAGCTTGCTCACTGAAGTGCTACATTACGAGGGCAGAGAGACGCATGCAATTGAGCAGCAGTACTATCAGAGACAGCAGATAATCAGTTAAATGCAAATTTTAGATGGGGCTTATTGCTGAGAATGAGTGAGTGGTTTTCAGTAAACCAGACCACATTTATACTGTACATTAAATTGCATTCATGTGCCTCTATGAGAAGAATGGTTCTCACCACAAGTGGACACATGGGTGAAAGCAAAAAGAAACTACAGTGTTGAATCCTATTATTTTTATGATGTAGCTCCCCAGCAATGCAAGCAAAGGCAATGGATGCTCAGTACCGAAACAGATGGTCGCTTCAAACACCTTGCCAACTGTTTGTATGCACCGAGTATCACCGGTATTTCTGACGGTCAGCCTCTCCTTTCAATTTTAACATTGCTGTTTTACTTAAGCAGCACATGAGAAGTGGTGCAGCTTAGCTTTAGACAGGGCATTAATCTTCTCTTGTTAAGGGATAACTCCTCACAGCGCACACGTGGGGTGTCAACCTCCCCCTCACACACCTGTGGTGAAGATAGATGTTAGCAGTAGATTCTGTTTCTCTCCTACCTCTATCTGAATATATACACACAGTAGTCATAAAATGTGATGACAGGGCCATTTAAAATACAAATATAATTCAGGCGTAAATAATACCTTTCTTGTAAGAATAGGAAGACAGATGAAAAGATTAGTCAGAGTTTGCAGAGCACTGTTTCCAGTGGAATGGACAGGAGATGGAACAAGTTAAAAATGAAATACCAAAGACTTAAGACAATCACTTTACTTCAAGGTTTATATGTTAACACGCAGCACAGCTGTGGATACAGGAACAGAGCTGGCAGAGCTGATGTGAAACTAAAGTAGCTTGCTTTTTTTTTTTCCAATACTAGGCAACAGCAGATATTGATTCAGCTGACTGTACAAGCAATCATTTCCCATCCCCAACACAACTAATTATCTTACACCATTACGTGATGCCAAGACATATTATTTAATGACCAGAATACTAGGAAAGGCAGGAACATTAATGTCTGCTATTCCATCCAGAAGATATAAATTTTAGGCGTTCAGACCTTACAGTACTTAAAGTGGATGGAAGTCTCAAGGTTTTGTAAAGACCTGATTTTTCATTCCTTGCTATAAGTAGAGGCAAATGGACAAATGTTCCTCCTCCTATTGCAACAGGCAGTATTCTTACAGGAAACTTATGGCCACTCTTACAAAAGGGGTAGTTACCCCAGTCAGCACCTCCAAACCCATCCTGACTTCTCTTCTGGTCAGGGGCAGAACCCATTCTATGCAGTTAAAATACAGACAAAAGATTATAAAAAATCATAGAATTATTCAGGTTGGAAGAGATCATTGAATCTAATCACTAACCCAGCACTGCCAAGACCACCACTAAACCACGTCCATAAATGTCGCACCTACACATCTTCTAAACACTTCCAGGGATGGTGACTCCACCACTTCCCTAGGCAGCCTGTTCCAATCCTTCACAACCCTTTCTGTAAAGAATTTTTTCCTAATATCCATTCTAAACCTCCCCTGGCACAACCTGAGGCCACATCCTCTTGTTCTATTGCTTGTTACTTGGGAGAAGAACCCCCACCTCACTACAACCTCCTTTCAGGTAGTTGTACAGAACGATAAAGTCTCACCTGAGTTTCTTTTTCTCCAAGCTAAACAACCCCAGTTCCCTCAGCCACTCCTCATAAGACTTGCTCTCTAGACCCTTTAGCTTCTTCACTGACCTTCTTTGAACATGCTATAGCACCTCAATATCCTTCTTGTAGCGAAGGGCTCAAAACCAAAAAAGTATTAGAGATAGGGTCTCATCATTGCCAAGTATGTAAGTTTCTAATTATGACATTTTCTATCAGTTAAGATGTTTCATAATAGAATTTTTTTCTTAAGAAAAATTTTAAAATTCTGTCACTTAGGCCTGAATTTTAAAGATGAAGAAATCTTGCTTACTTAAAAGCTAAATGTTTCCTTGGAGCTTCTACATCAAAGGCAGGAATAGAGCATAGTCATTCTGAGAACAGTCATATACCCTGACAAAGAAATGTTGCAGGGAAGGAAGGAAGATGAAGGAAGATAGGACAAAAATTGGAAAAAGTGAAAATGAAATGCTGTTTATTAAGGATGGCAGAGGTTCATGCTCGTCTATTCCAATTTAAATTTTTCTACTCCCTTAATGTTTCTAGTGCCAAATCTTTTCTCTTTAGATATTATACTTTCAGAAACCCAGCTGTGACATTTCAAGTTTGCCCCAGGTCTAATTTCCCCTTAAAACACAAGATACTTCATGCAGACATCTCCTCCGTCACCTTTTCTGATGTGTGGCAGAACTGTCTTCTAGCAGAGGGCATGGAGAATTTCATACACAATGTCAGGTCTTTCATACACAATACACAGGACTTCCGAGCAATAAAGAGATAAAATGCAAGTATTTCCTCCTGTGAATCTCTTTTAAGCGTGAGGCCCCCAAAATTTTGTACCTGCCCTCTGCCATGCAATTATCACTTCTATTTCTCCATTTTTCTATTATTTGATGTGATAGGTGGCACTCAACATGCTATGTGTGGTGCAACAGTTTAAGAGAAAAAGGATGAGGGGTTGTGCTACGTAATGGCATGAAATAGAGGTTTAACTGTGGAAGCACAAGAAATGGAAATGAAATAATTCCTATGATAAACACTGACATTCAGCACATCACATCCCTGCACACGGGGAGGTATTCTAGCACTTTACAATATAATGGCATAAGAGACAATGCTTTAAATTTAGGCAGTCCTTTTCCCTCTTTTATTTGTTAAGCCTTGGTATAGAGACAAACCTAATTATGGTACTTAATTTTGATTTTAGAAATTGATTTTCCACTCTAGTTTCTGCTGGTGCATGGGAAACTCTAGTGAGTCACGCAAGTAATAGAGCAACAATTAGCAGCCTTAAAAATAAATAAAACTTGAAATATACCATTTTATTCTTGGGGTTTTCCCCTAGTTCAGCACAAATTGCTTTCTGCTCTACCTGTCTGATAGAAATTTAAGTTTCTTCCTGCTATGTTAAGAAATCACTAACAAAATGGTGTATAAAATACTCAGATGAGTCATTATGCTGCTCAGATTCTTGTATCAAATCAAAGCACAGTGTATGTAGTACAGTTATGTATTTGCATGGCAAGTACTCCCACAGGAAATAACATAAACTACAAAACTCATCCTCGGGGGGTGAAAAAGGAACAAAGAACCACACATTACAGCAGTGCTTACGTGTGTCACCAGTGCATTTTGCAAGGGAATTGCCAAATATAATCCCAACCAACACTGAAGCCAGTGTGGAAACGCTTATATTACAGCACTGTGTATATGCCTCCCATCCTGCAGCATGTAAGTACTTTTGTTTTCTTTGTACTTACAAATAGCTCTGTGTGATAGTGCATTATCTTTGTTTCAGAAAGGGCTGAAATAAGACACAAAGGAGCGACTTGGTAACAGCCATACAGGACACTGGAGAATCTGCACACTGCTTGGGAGCCCTGAATCTCTCTCCCAGCACAGAGCCACTGGGCTTGCCGTGGCCAAAGACAAGCAGAAGTGGCACACACTCTCCGCAAATCCGTCCTGCGGAGTTGCAGGCAAGGAGCAGGAGGACTGGCAACATCCATTTACCTGCCCACAAAGACTGCTAAGAGGTATCTTTTCCATACGATTGTTTAACATTGACAAGTGAGGCAGCCTTTAATGAGCTGTTTATCTCACTCACTGCTAATCACAAAAGACCCCCTCCCTAAAAAAGTTGCAGGCACAAGCATGGTAATATATATAATCCTATCACAAACATTATTTTATTCCTGGCTGACTACAAGCTGCTTTCTCTTTCAAAACTCTCCTTAAATCTCACTTTCACTTTATCAGCCCCAAGAGCAAAATTAAAAGTCAGCTTAAGTAGAATCGCCACAAGTTATAGCCACTGTACCAGTGAAACACATGGCATCCTTTGGCCCAGTGTTATTTAATGGTTTGAGATGAATGTGCCTGGTCTTTTTCCTTATACCAACCTCTCCACAAAACCCTCATGCACAAGAAGCCAGGTTTCACTGAGCTATGAAACATGACAGAGAATTACAAGTGATGAGATCAAATAGGATAGCTGTGAACTAACCTCATGCCACCTCCTCCTTGCAGGCAGGACACAGCTATACCTGCATGGGTTGAACCAAATCAGCAGATTTCTGAGCAGCAGCAGAGACCATCCCAACCCCTCCCCCACTGCTCTCTGTCATCTCAGAGGCTGGACTACTCTTGATCATCCATCTAATCCTCTGCCAAAGCAGCGTTTCCCCACTCCCCGCCATGACTGTCTCCAGGCATATTCTGCTGCTGGCTGGGCCATTGCCCACTTGAATAGCCACTATCACTCCCTTCCCTCCAGGGCCTCCTACGTGGCTTTTTAATGTTAAAAAATGCCTTTTAATGTATAACCCACATGTGGTGAACAAACAAATACAACAGATACAGTGATTTCTGTCGCTTTGGAGTTCAGTTCTTGCTCTTTACTTCTGTCCTCAGCTTTCCTAGGCTGTGATCCTCCCAGATTATGGGGAGAGGCACCACAGTTCAATATCACATCAGATCTTAAGTCATTTCAGAGGCAAATCATTAAGAACAACATTTCTGGACAGGTGTGACGATTTGAAAATGGCACCGGCTGCGTGGCTGAGCTTTTGTTCTTCCCTTCTCCTTTCCACCGAATTGCAGGAAAAAGTTCTCGTGCATCTTGGGAAGGGAAGTGATATTCAGACATGCCTCTGTGAATAAGCGTATAAAAAGGGGCATTTCGAGACACTCCTGCTCTGGGCGAGCCGCAGCACATTCGAATTCGGGCAAGCCACAGGACTTTGGAATTTCCACCCCCGGAACTGAGAGAACTTTTCATCGGAGAGAGAAAAGAACATGGGCAGTTACATCAATGTCCTGATGCAGTAAAAAGACTCCTTCTGCGAAGCAAGTAGACCTTTCCACTTTGCCAGTTACCGGTGGGGGTGGCTTTGGACTGAGTTCAACCCGGCAAGGGGCAAAACTGGCTGTAAGCCCCCAGATCCTGCACGGATGGGACAGATACCGACGGCGAAGAAGAACGCGAACTGGTTCCAGATGCTCAGCACAGAGCTTCTGCAGACGCGGGGAACCCACAGGCATTCCCTGAAGGTGCGGTCAGTATCCTGCAGTGCAGATGGGGAAGGCAAACTACAGAATTTTGCCCTCGGTAAACTCGAGTCTCCTATCCTTCCGGAGAAGGAAGGACTACAGCACCGTATGAAGGTTTGCCCCGGGATGTTTTCTTGGACTGAAAACTTTGTGCGGTGATGGACAAAGACTCCTTTCCTCCCCCACCCTCGTGGCAGGACCTTTGTTTGTAAGCAGGAGATGTGGGTTGAGATGCGAGACTGTGTTATACTTGTATATGCCAATTTATTTATTCATCAATCTCTCCCTCTATCTCTCTTTTCCAGTCCTGTTTGACTTTTAAAATGATTGATTTGGGGGCTTTTCACTATTAGAGCTCTTCTGTTCTCACCCCCTTTATATTAAACCTGTGTTTGTTTTACCCTTGCCTAAACAAAGCCTTGAATTCAAGCCATAACGAGCTGCTAGGCTCTGTTCTGTAGGTTTTGGGTGGGTTTACATTCCATCCAAAACCCTGTCATTGTGAAATCCTTTTCGTTTTAACAGCCACATAGTTTTAACCCACGACAACAGGTTAGGTATTGAACACAGGTTTTAAAAAGTAGTGTATTGCTAAAATGCAAAAGAGACGAAATATGGAGACAAAGGTTCTACTTAACCCTGCAAATATAAGATGGTCTACTACTACAGGTAAACAACAACAGGTCTTTGCCCAGCACAGCCTACAGGTTTTGCTTCCTGTGGGCAGAGACAAAGAACAGGTCTCCATGCTTCTGGAACTGTCTCGCCGCATTTTTGTTGTTCAAGCAAAGCAGAGGGAGAACAGCCCAGATGACAGATGATCAGGCACCAGGTTTTCTCCTTTAATTCTGCTACAATTCTTCTGCACAAGATTAATTATTCTTTGCAAGCCAGCTGCTCACTCTTAAAATGAAAAGAATAATGCTCTACCACACTGGGACAGTCTAAAGATAAAAGTATTAACAAATGTGAAGTAACACGATAGAATCTGCTATAGAAAAAGAGAGCACCTACCCCCATACTGACTGATACAGCACCTTACAGAATTCTGCCGAAACATCTGTGCAAGTCCATAACAAAAGTGATTACACAAATGCTTTGTTGTAATGTGACACACGGAAAGGTCCATTTCAGCAGTGACAGCAATAAAGGGTGATGTTATACCTATTTTGACCAGAAAGTGAAAAGAACTGCAAAGGAATACAAGGTGAAAGACAAGAAGTTTTTCTTCTTATACCTATAAGATGATCTTCAGAAGTAGCAAAACAAATAGCAAATATTAAAATATAAAATGTACGTTTACCTGTCCAGAACATATTTCAGTTAATTATATAATTATAAGCTAACAAAGAAGAAATGTTCATACCATGTTTTCTTAGTCAATACCATTCGAGTGCCACTCCAGTCCATTTTACTCCTGTTCTTTAGGGTAAGCATGAGAGAGAACTTTTGTTGCAGAGGATTTTGGCACTTTGAAAACCAGAGGAAGAATTGAGGCAGCATATGGCTAGTGGGATATACTTTCATAACAGAAGGTCTAGAGCTGATCAAAAAAATCCAGAAAAATTGTTACAGCTTTCTAGGACAACAATAAAAAATAGCATCTTTTAAAACACTTCAAAGTTTTTAAATTTAATCTGAATGTTTCAAGGAAACAAAAACTTTTTGAGCTCTCTAACCAGTAGAAAATTGAGAAAGTGTTCCTTGAAATTGTCAAAATATTTATCTTTCTTTTTCATCAAAAATCAGAACATTCCAGCCTTCTCCAGGGCTGTCAATACTGCTGCTTAAATTACATTTACATTTAATTTTCCCTTGGGATCCCAGTCAACAGATATTTTTAAATTTTCTCTTCTGCACATCTCTCTGGAAACACTTTCTTTTGATTCATATATCTAGCAGCCTAAAAGATTCTCCCACACCTTCCTGCAAATTGTTTTTTGCCAAGCCAAGCACATTGATTGTCTTCTCACCTGTCACCCAGACACCATCAAGTGGCTAGAATGAAGTTATGTGAATTTTTAGAAAAGCATCATAAGGAGAGAAAGTACTACAAAACGAAGCAATTAGCTACTTCTCATTTTTCTTGTATACTAGTAAGCACCATATTTCATTCCTAAACCTTCCAGAAGCAGAATGAAAGTTGAACAGACTGTTTCTCCACTACTCCCCACAGCTAAAGCCATAAAAGATTTAGCGTACCCAGGTTTTCACAACTCACCTTTGCCCTCCACATAGTGATGCACCAGAACAAGCATCTCCAAGGGCTCTAGTTATTTGTTGCATGGCTCTAGAAGAGCTCTAGGAGAGAGTGAACTGAACTAAAAGCTCTAGAATGCTTCCTGCTTCCAGCCAAGAGAGTTAAATAATGAGCAATGTGCCAAAATCCCATTCCCAGCATTGGCGGGGAACTCTGATCTTAAGCGAAACAATCTATTTTCTCCACTTCCTCCCTCTTCACTGTCCAAGGTCTTGAAAGGTTCAGTGAAGGTAAGAGGGATAAAAGGGCCCAGACCTCTAAGTAGTGCCTTATCCTAGCAGGCTCAGGCTGCCAGATGCTGCTGGTTGTCACAGCTAGGAGTCTCGTAATTAACGATAGCAGTTGTTCTGGGTTATGGTGAGCCCCAGCTCTGATCCAAATATGATTGTTATTAGAGCAAACCCCACATGCAACGGATAGTAAGGGAAGTACCTCCAGTCACCTGCTTGCCTCACACTAACCTGCCCAACACTCCCACAGTTGCTATTTTATATCAGTTAAGCACATCCCAGTGCCAAAATTGTTTTGTTAAAATGCCCTCTGACATGTCTATTTCTTGTTTTCAAGCCTCCCCTTTCCAGTACATAATAGGCATTATGCTTCTGTAGTTCCTTAAAAATAATGGATTAAATAATACTTACCTGAGAAGATGCTCTGCCTACAGTAATGCTGTAGGAAGATGGCAAAAAGATGGCAGATTGCAAATGCATTGCACAAATGTATTGGTTATTTGTTGTGATTTAAAGATTAGACAAGCAGGCAGCATAATCTTCCAGTCTCAGATGGTCTCAGTTTGAAGAGGACTAAAGTAATATACCTTTTGATTGTCTCATCTATTATGAAGAATAAATTCCCATTAAAGCTGAGGACATAACATGACAACACAAATATGTTATACGAATGCATTACCTCAGCATATTTCAAGGCAACAACTCAGTAGCAAAACGTAGTTATTCCTACTTACGGGATTCCATCAGAACACGTGTGTGAAAGAGCACACTTCATTGCACACTCAATGCACATCCCAAAAATTGTATCATGGATAAATGTTACAAGTTAAATCTTACATGTTAAATCTTGTGTATCTTTGCCCATGCAAAGAGATATGGATTGAATACAAGCCCATACTTCGTAAGTCACAAATTCAGGTCTTTACAGGACAGGGCGCATAGTCTGTCACAAATGTGCCACAGTGGCACATTTAGGAATGTCAACGTGCCTTGCTGAGAAAGACCTGCATTTTTAGTTACACAAGCACTGAACATGGAGTAGTGGTAAAGCAATCTACAGTAAAAATGCCAATTCAAGTGATTAAAAAAATAAAGTGATTTCAAGCAATGCAAGTCCTTAAAGTTGAAACTGGTCCAAAATTACAAGAAGGTGTATACCCTTTGAAAGCACAAGCTAACAAAATGAATTACAAACTCTTGCAGAGTTCTGGCCTTCAGACCGTGGGTTAATTTACCACAGTGCTTTTCTATGCGTAGTGTGAGGGAGGCTGTTAAAGCTGATATAATGCAACCTGAGTTACATTTAAACATCTGGTCCATTTGCTTTATGTGCATTGGTAAGCTCTAGTCAGAGAAAATAAGAGAGTCTTAAAATGTTATTGAATATAATTTTTAATAGCTGTTTTACTATGTGTCCTTCTTGGTCAGGTTTTAAATCAGGATCGTAAGTAAAATATTACTCTAAAAACCCTTCATAGTCTAGACCATTGTTTTAAATTCACTATGCACTTAATGTGGCATTTGCTACTGCTGAATTATATTACGCACCAAAATTTTCCCAGAAATAATTTCAAGAGATAGAGTTATATGTAGGAAGGGCATAGTTAATCCTAGGATAGTCTGTAGGAAGTTTCACTTCAAAAACAAACAAAAAAACAAACCCAAAAACCCAAACATCAAACAAACAAATCCCTTTGTAATTCCTAAGAGTTAAATTTTCTCCTTCCACTGACTTAAATGGGAGTTTTGTCTAATGAATAATGTTTTTTCTTCTCACTTGACTCTGGCAGAGCCTCTGTTCTTCTGCTTAAATGTATTTCAGAGTTTTAGGCACTACAGAAGAATTTATAAGAGATTGCATATTCACTTGGAACAGGGAGCCTGGCTATTTCCATGTTCCAGACAGTATTGGATGCAGTGGTAAAAACCTGAAGGTTAAAACATATCTAACTATTGTCATCACCAGCCATTAATCTACAATTAATTCTTCAGTTGGGAAGAAAGGTCAAACTATTGGCTGCAAAAATTGTGTACACTTGATTAATCCAGCTGCATTTCTTTAGAAAGCAGAAAGCCTAAGTTACTTCAGAAAACTAAGAAAAGTAATATCTTTCACTTAATTAGGCTTCTCAATACATGCAAAAGTACTTTAGAAGTGTATCACAGGTCAATTAAAATAAAAATCGACAACCATAAAAGCCTCGAATTCATTTGTAAATAAATACTGATTCTGGCACTTAACTCTGATGTAATTTAACCTACAAGAAGAGGAGAAGCTATGCAAGAACTAGCAATTCATCCTCTGCTCAGCTGTGAGCATAGTCCCATGGTATTGAATAATCTGAATGAGACCATTTTTCCTATGAGCACTCACATATTGTGATTAAATAATTTTCCATATCAGTGTTATGATATGCATAAGTATTGTTTTTAAAAATCCAAATTTTAATCCACACATGATAGAACGGTTCTGAGGAGACACCACAGACTCTATACGACATTTTTAATGTGAACTGAAGCATTATATCTACAAGATCTGAAAAGCAAAAATTCAGTAATGTGCATAACTCTAATTAGACTGCAACTGAGCAGAACTGTTCAGCTGGCTTGCTTAACAGCTGGTCTAAGTCTCTGAGGGAGGAGCATATTTTTACAAACCATTTTATGAGGCCACACACTGAGAGCTACAGGAGTTTATTATAAAGGCAGACAGGTTGATTAATAAATATCAATTTTGTTTTGGGAATCAGAAATGTAAGTGGCTTGCCTGTCCAAGATGCCTAGGCAATTTATGGATTTATGCTTATTTACGTGTGTGTGATTTAGCAACTAAAGATGTCACATTAAATAAATAGCCTCATGTATAACTAGCCCAGATCTTTTATCAACTTCTCAAATGCTTATGTTTGACAACATTCAGGAGTGAATATACCCATCCTCAGACAAAAAGATTTGAAGAAAATGAGGATAAAGTAGCTGAGCCAACATGTAACAGCAATCTGTCTGCAAGACACATTTACAGAGAGTCTGGCAAGATAAGTAGGGCAACAGGAGTGGAGAGAGAGAAGGCCAAAGACTGGGGTGCGTCAGATGTGCAGTTGTGACTGTTTATTTTCTAAGCTAATGCACAAGATAGATAGATGGATGTCATGAACTTTCACGCAGCATTGCTGAATGAAGTGTTAGCAAGACAAGGTGTCACTCTGGACAGTAACTTGGATCATTTTATATAGCTCAGAAATATTTGAAGTTTTCCAAGATGTACTCCTTTCTGAAGGCCACTGGTTCTGTACTGTGGACACGTTACTGCTACATAGTTACAGGATGATACATACACCAGATTTTTTTTTTCTTTAAAAAAAGGAAATTTGTATCTGGCAGTCACTCAGAAAACGCTTAATACTGAAAACCAAAATATTTGTTGTATACCTGCACTGTGCAAAGGCTCCAACTGCGGTCTCAAGCTACTGTGACTTTATTTCCTTCTCTGTCTCACTGCTGTTTTCTTAACCTTCCAATTAATATTATAGACTGTTGCTATTTTCTACTATGTTTCGCGCTAGAACATTGTTCTGCTAACCAGTCCTAGCTGGCAGCTCCTGGCACTGCTGTAATATGAACAATTGTCCCCAGTCATTGAACTCCATTAATTCAGGGCATCTCTAGGAGAACACCCACATTCATTTGCTGTTTTTCTCTCTTCCTCAGTCCTCTGTCATTAGGGTTGCAGATAACATATTAGCTGGATGAAACACAATATGTAGCTTTCTGTATAGTTGTGGTGAAGATTATTAATTCTGTCAAATACATCCATGCAAAACAAACTCGCTACAAATGTACAGACTGGGCTCTCCTGTCTTCAGCTGCCTGCCTGAAATTTTCAGTGTCCCTCCTCGCTTTCTTCTTCTTTCCTTCTTTCTTATTTTTTTATTTTTCATTTACAGTGTCTTTCAGCTTGCTACAAGCTGGACATAGGGTCATACCTTTCAACCTGCTCTTGTGACCTTTATTCTCCTACTCACTCAAGCACAGATACTTTACAACAGCTGGAAGAAGTCTATCTGGCATTTTTTCCCCAAAACTACATTGCCTGTACTTCCACCTTATAAGACTTAAACAGTAACTTATTTTGTGAAGTAGAAATTAGGCAATTTTATGAAAGGCAACAAAACATCTACCAGCTACATTGTTTAAGAAAAAAAGGATCAATATCACATCCATAATTCATTAAAAATCTGTCACTCTTCAAGCATTTTTTAAGCATTTCATTCTGCCTCAGAAGTTTCCAGTTTATGAGAGAACCTTTTATGTTTATGACGCAGGAACCTGACAGCGTCTTGCTTCAAAATTCCTTCATCATGACATAAAGGATTAATCCAAGAAGAACAGCTGAGGGGACATTCTTTTGCTTTGATAATACATTTATAATATTGACTGTATGTATTTTCCTACTTCTCTCAAAAGAAAATGCTATGAATAAAGCAGAATATGACAATATAGAAACTCAAACACAACTGACCTATAATTTACCTGGACCAATGCAAAAAATGGCAAAGAAATAAAAAACCCAAAACAAAAAAATACCACCTCAAACCTGCCAGAAATAAGTAAAAAATTTAAATAAGTTTATACCTGCTAAATAAATACTAACACTTTAAAATGTTTTGATTATAGCGATTCCTCCAATAATAATAATATATGACTTGTTAATATGCCTGGTCAGATGCTGAATCACGCACACACAAACAACACTGTGTAGAAAAAGAACCTGGTTTCACCAAGTGTTTGGCAGTTGGGCACCACTGCCAAACAAAGCAATGTCAGTTTAGTATGTTATACTGGCCTTGCTATGGGCACTTTTCCTGATCTCTCCCTTCCATAAGAACTCATAATTGTTTGGGAAGGTCAGTACCTCCGGCTCTGCAGTGCTGTTCCAGCACCCTGCTAGAGCTGCCACTCACAGATGATACTGGGAATATTGCCATGGCCAGAGAGCTGCTACTTGTTTTCTGTTGTTGTCTCTTTTGTTTTTGAAAGGAGAAGCCAGAATAGCCCTTATTTGGCTCAAATTAGCCTGAGCCTGGGTATCTTTAAAGTTATTCAAATGATCTCAGTATTACATGATATAGAGGGAAATTTTAAGCTGTAGCTACAATATAATTTTCAGAAATGGTTGCAAAGCCATTAGCTATTATAAATTGCACAGTTTACTCCTAGACCAAGATTCTTTCAGCTGCTGTTGCTCCCTGAATAATCAAACCTTGTTTTGCTTCAAAGCAGTCAACTCCTTCCAGATGCTATGCCCTAATTGCCATCCTTTCTAATTGTCATTTTGGGACCTGATGTGGGCTGCATCATCCCTAAAAAAGTCTGTCGGCACCTATGAGCCTCACTGCAAGCCCTGTCTCCTGCCAGTATAGAGCTCCTGGGATTTCTGAGTGTTTCATCTCTTCTTACATAATCTCAGACTAACCTTTACACAAAATCGGCAACACAACATACCTATGTTTTGCCACTGACTATCGTGAGGCCTGTGTTGTCAAGCTTGGTCTGAGTTACCTGACTTTCAGATGTCTAAAAACCAGGTAAATGGTGCCTTGACACAGCATTTGTAAACATTCTCTGCTACTGCACAGAAAATATTCACTTGTTTTTTCATGTGTTGTCAGACAGGAATATGTAATTCTACTCCTTCTGTATAATTAATTATGTTAGTGAAGAGTAGTGCTCAAAAGTACATTGGTTTTAATACGATTGGTGGCATTCAAAGACATCTTAGTCTCGGTATACTTTTTTGACTCTTGCTTCCATTGGCTTTCTGAAAGGATGAATTGAAAATATCTGAGTTATACATATTCAGTTAAGTCAAGAAAGGCATTGGATCAACCCAGAATACTTTAGATATATGCAAATATCTTTTTACAAGTCAAAGTATACATTCATGTATGGAGCTTTTCTGTACCACATGCATGTCCTCTTCCAACAATTTTATTTAAATTCTGGTGGGCTTTCCTGTAACTATTTAAAGCTTTTCTTATACAGGACCATCAACATACAACTGTTTTATTGCTAAAGCAAGTCATGCCTTCAGTTTGCTTCAGATAGTATATTTGATTTCTTAGCCAGAGTCTCTGGCTGCAAGTGTAATCACATATTTGAAGATGCTACTTGACAATACCCAAGGATAGACCCATTTAAAGTTAGTCCTTGGTCACAATATTTAGGAATTAAAGTTCTACAAATACTTGGTGATTTAAACATTCCATCGTTCCTGTCCATGTGTTTCTAGGAGATTTAAAATGATGGCACCTTAACACACATTTTCCACCAGGGACAGATAACCCTTGTAAAGATTAATGTGCAGCCAACCTACTCTACCATCCCCAAATGTATCACTTTAAAATTTCATAAGATTTTTTTTCCCCGCTAAGCTGAATAATGCCCATAGAGGTTTCTCTTGTATGCTGCAAGGAAGGAATTGTAAAACATGCCAATACAAAGCCTATATCCAGTATTAACATTCATTTCACACTCGCACTTCGAATAAGTAGAGTTAGTGCAGCATCAAGACTTCAGACTACATTTTTCTGCCATATTACACTTCATGATGTTATACATTTCCTTAAAGGGTGTATTAATGATATCTTAGTGAAGGTTGTTAACATTGATTTATGTTATTTTAATGTCTGACCTTTTTCAATACAAATATCTACAGAAGGCAATGAAATAGTTAAGTTTAATGCCACTGCACTTTATTAACTCATGCCCTGATTTTAGTATTAAAATGCAAACTTGATCTGAAAGATGCAAAACGGAGGAATTTATTATGCATTAATGCTAGAAGTTACGTATTAATTCCAGAAATCAGAGGATTTGACAGGAAAAATGTGTCAGTCTGATCCCAGCTCTGTGAACAGAACTGAAGGCAAGCATCCAAAGTCAAACATTTTTCTCTGATACAGTAATTTCAATAAAAGAGTTTGAGACTTTATATCTTAAAAAAAACTTGTAGCTAGGCAGGGTGTAGAAAATGGAGAAATTTACTGAACTAATCTTATAGGTCAGACTAGACAAAAACTGAAATTATTTCCTCATTTACCCCCTTGCTTTAGAGATCAAAATCGTGTTTCTGGCTTGCTGATACAATTATTTGCTTGTATGCTTGCCAAGCAGTGTGATACATATCCATCTTCACTACATGCTACACGCCAGCAATTGCTCTGCTCATGCTAGGCAGTGGGAAAGCAATCTGTTAAAGTCCACAGCATGACGCAAACCTATTCTCCTCTCCTCCTAACACCGTTCGCGCTGAGAGATGTCTTAAAGAGCAATCTCTCTCCGTTGGCACATCTCCTTGCTAGGGACTGCCCAATAGATCTTACAGTCTACAGGCAAGTTTTAAGATGATGCTTTCTTGGTTTAGAAGGGGTTTTGAGTTTGCAGAATAGTACACAGATGAAAAACTACTCAGTTCTATCTCAGCTAGCTATATATTCTGTTATAATTTTGATGACCATTACCCAGCTACATTTCTAGGCAAGCTAAAGAGCTGAGCAATTCATCAGTCTGCTAACATAACCCTCATTTGAATCCTCATGCACAGCAGAAAGTATTTAATATCACAATCCATCACATATTTCCCTCGCTGGTGTCAGTACACAAGGAGCCTTTTGATTTTTTTTCTTTTTGAGATCTAGTTTTCTGCATTAGAAGAATGCATGCATTTTGTAGATGCAGAAAAAGCTGTCTGCTTTGCAAATTACACAAACATCTAAACTAGGCACTCCAGCAACATGTAATCCCTCTTGCTGGGATAGAGAGTTTCCATCAACGTCTCATCAGCATTCACCCATCACGTCTGAAGTCCTGGTGTCTTATTAGAACATCTCCGACTTGTCGAAAACAATTAACTTTGGAACAAAAAGATCTGTTTGTTATGCACAATGCTAAATATTAGTGATGGGACAGAATTGTTAGGGCACTGAAAGGGACTCAGGAAACCGGGCTGAGCTGCTGGCTCTGCCACAGAATTGTTGTGCAAGCCCGTTCACCACTCCATGCTTTTGTTTCACCAAATCGGAACACAACAGTAATACTGATCTCTATAGAGCCTTTCAAAGTATGCAGATTAAACTGCTTTATGGGTCAATGTAATTAAAGGAAGGTAAGATTCTATACCATTTATTACATATAAAACACATCATGAATAAATGCATAGTAATTTTTTTAAATTTCCAAGAAAGTTGTTGGTAAACCTCCTCCAGCTTTGCCCTTTAGCCTTTTTTATTTTAGGATACAGAAACCAAGAAAGAGATCTGTTCATTCCCCACATAAGTTTCCCTCTGGCCTTCTCCTGGTTGATTCCTTTTAAATTAGTAATTGAAATTAGGAAAGGAATATAGAGCACAGATGAAACTAGTATGAGTTTTGCACTTGCGATTCCAGAATGAAGAGTTTAAAATGAAAGAAAGCAATCCGAGAACTGCAGATGAGCTCTGTAAATAACACAGCCACAGAATAGATTTCTCACCAGCGCCAGCAGCAAAGTTTAGCAAAGATACACTTCAGTGCAGTTACTCGGGCCAGTTCTGCACAAGATTTCTGTGCCAGAATAGCAAAACCCATCATAAACACTAAAAAAACAAAACAAACGAGTTTCTCAAGTTGCAAAGTCATGATGATTATAAAACTGACACTGGAAAGCCAGGAAGTACTTTCCACATAAAGGGGTAGCAGAACTTTCATTTCCACTAAACTTCATTAATTATCTTTTAGTGATCAGAAGATTCCTCTCACCCAGCCAAAGCATATATAAAGGTTTTAGCACGCTAAAAAAACCAAAAAACCTACTCAGAGCATGTGAAAGAGCTATCTTCTAGTCATAGGCTTCTTTTTTATCTTACTACACTTTAATTCCTATAATTTATTCTATACTTTTTTCTCCCAGAGCTACACTTTTATGTCCTAACTAGATTCAGAATTTTGAGGCTTCTAGGATCATGCTTTAGGCCTACCCTGTAATTTAACATAATTTGTTATAACTGCTGGAATTATTAAAAAGGTTTAAAGGTTTCAAGGGATAATTTTTAGAATAGAATATAGCTGCAAAGATTTCTTGCTGACAGAGGGCCCAAAGGAGTTCAGATTTGTCCTTATATTCAGCTGCCAAGTGGTGATGGTTTATCTGCACAATATATTAAATTTTGTATCAACTTTCCTTTCTCCGATTACAATTATTTTTATCTATGAAATCCACCAGTATTCAGCATTTGAGATATAATTTCAGAAGAGCTGTTCAGCACCTTATCTGCAGATTTGCTAAAATGTAGGATATGCACCAAAACCCAGCGTGTAATGGAGGAACTTAAACAGAGGCTGAAAGGGGTGGCTTCCCCCATTACCACTGCAAATCACAGACACTGATTTTCTCTCTGGAACATTACAGCAACATTTCCCTGTTTCTCATTCTCCTTATTTCTGTTGATTTAACTTTTTTTATTTAATGCTTTCGAAAGAAGCACTTTATTTCCTCCTATCTTCATTGTTTCATCTCTGACTACAAAGAAGGCAGCTCTGTATACTGAGGAAGAAGAGGATTAAAGTAAGAAAACAAAACGTTGCTTAAAATGGCTTCTGCTTTCCCTCATGTGTGATGGAATGTGTTTAGTGCCTGAACAGATAGCCTGGTTTTGGTGAGACCCAGGACACAGCAACAGAAGAAACACAGGGGAAAAAAGCTTATCGTTAGGGCAAGTGAAGATAGAAAGCAGTAATGCACTAATCTCTCTCTCCTTGTGTGCAAGAAGCACAAAAAGCGAATTACGCAAGGTTAGCATCAACATATTAATGGTTTGGCATTGATACTTTTTGGCACCATACCAGAATACCTGGAGGGCATACTATGAGACAAAGACATTTCTGATAAAGGTTGATGGACAATAAACAAGATTTGTCTCAACAACATTGTGGGAAAAGTGCATCTATCCAAATAAATGGTCATCAGGGCACTGGAAAAAGAGCTAGAAGAGCTAAAAGACAATGCAGTTTCAAGAAAATCAGTAGCAGAAAGATCAGTACGGTCATAAGCAGGTGAGTATTTATTTACCCAGGTATCCCTTGTATTTACTCATGAATTACTGAAAGCATCCAAACTGCAGCTAGACAAAGAGAAGAGAGAACCCTGCCTCTGCTCTGCAGCCACAAACTGGACAGCAGATAGTTTCAACATTCAAGAAAGCAAAGTCCTTTAGGATCACATGTCAGAATGAAAGTCCTACCATAATAAATCAAAAGTATATTAACAACTACTGCTTCTTAAATTATGCGTAGGACCAGTTCTAGCATAAGTTCTGGTCAGTATCAAACACAGGAAAAATATCGTAGTAAATACGATAACTCAAATTCTTTCATCAAGGTAAAGTTTTGCCTGTGTCTTGCTACATATCAAAACAATGAAGCTTCATTATTCCTAATGCATCAGTACCAATAGAAAAGTTAAATACATAAATATTTCCTGAATATTCTATTGGAGTTATTTTTTGTTTCTGATAAATTATACTGATATAATTGTGAACTGAGAGTTCAAAAATGCATATTGAATCACTGGTCATTTCACCCTCAAAAGAATTTGGATTTCAACAAGAATTTTTAATTGAACCCACTGGATTTTATCTTATGATTTAATCTACCAAGTTGCTAAGGCAGCCAATGATTATAGCTGCTGGGCAAAATTCACAGAATTGTTAATCGATCTTAATCTGGATACGCTGCATCAGTAGTTGGTTCACAGGGCAAACAGACAATGTAAAGAAAAAACTGGAGTTTAACCCATAAATTACAACATACCATGACACTAGAATTGCAAATATACTCTCCACAATAAACATCTATGTTAGAAATGCCATCTTTTAAACCCAGTTGTTCCAACAGAGAAATCTTTCACTGAGGTTTACGTACTCCCCAGCAGTGCGTTTCTCAGAGACATCTAATCAATGAGCTTTTTAATGTGCTCGACTCTCCCTCTGCTCTGAAGGGGGGAGAATGGATTTGCCCTAATCAAAGGTTGCAGTCATTATTCTAATACGATTGTGTTAGAGGATAACCTTTGTATGGTGCTATTTTCAAATCCGTGTACTATTTGCCCGGCCCACTGTACAAAGTGTAACGGCCTGCAAAGATGTGGTCAAGAACTTCTGCAACTCTGTTTTCACCATGACCATTAAAACCTCTGTCTGGTCTATGTTCCCATTTCACTAGTAGAAGGATGTAATTAGACTTAGCTGCTACCAAGGAATGTAGTGAGATCAACTAACTTTGAAATCTTGTATTTTTAAAATTTTCTTAACATGAACTGTTATGATTAGCTGCTATATAGAATATTCATTTTAATGGGCACCAGCAGTTAGCCAGAAAATGTATTTTCTGTTTTATGGTCCCATTAAATATCCATAAATTTATGTATCTAGATTCAGCTAACTCTGGTTTAATCTAATTAACTTCTAAAGAGAGCAACTATACTCTGCTGAACATATCCAGCTCGTGTCTTATTCCTGATATAATTCTTGGGAAAAGCTTGGCTATAGTACACTAAGGCAGTATTTTGCAAAAGAAGTCAATGTAGTTATTCAATACATTTATTTATTATTTCTTGAACTGTTATTTCTCATTTGGTGACTGTTCCTCACTTTCTTTTCTCTGGTAATCTGGAGTGTCTCTTGCTCACGTTGCTTTCCTCAACAAATTTAACTTAGAATACTCAATCTGTAAAAATAAAACAGTTATGAACAAGTTACCACAAAGTAGTGTCCTAGTTAAGGAGCAAAAGTTTCAAATAAATGCCTGTGCAAGACCATTTGGACTCCACTAGTTAACAAGAAGGTTGCAGCTACACAACTGAGGAAGATTTTTCTTTGGCAGCTGATACAGAAAGCAAATTATATGGTCTTTCACTATGTCCTGGAATTTATGAAACTTTTTGATGGTAAACTAGCCTATCACAGCATTCAGAGATATGATAGATCATTAATCTTTTTGATAGTTAATAATTGAAAATATTGTTTGTGGAAATAAGGATGAGATCCTCCCCTGTACCACTTGAGATCAGAAGCCCTACACTGCAAAGACAGAGAGATACACTGAAATTGTATCTCACTGATGAACTGCGAGTACCCCTCGTGATCGTACTGCATGAAATAATGAGATAACGTCCCAAAAGAAAGGAAAAGAAAAATATGAAGATGTGTTTCAGTTGTAATCGTACTAACATCCTTTTTGCTTCACCCTATTTAAGATGTTGACCCAAAAGATATATTTTTTCCCATTTAGGTCTTAAAATAAAAACTGTATTAGGTAAAGGTTTTTGAAGGAAAGGGTAAAGAAGGATGTAACTAAAACCGGTAGCACAGAATTGTTACAACACAACTTTTTTCCTTCTGGATTTCTCACTTTTCTTCCACATATCTTACTTCATCACCACAATAATTTATTCATCCTCTCCCCCGTGTTTGTTACAAATTCACAATTTGTTCTAGTCCTAATCTCTTCTCATTTTAATTACTCTTAGTTCAGTTTTCTGAAAGATTTCTACCCCCTCTGTACGCTGTGAGTATTACCCTTTACCTTCCTTTCTGCCTTACAGGCGTTGCAGTGTTAAAATACATTTTCTAAACACCTCTGAAGAAACTCGTGCAGCTGTTTCACCTAAAGGAAGCACATAGTGCACTGCAATGAGGAGGAAACTCTGGAGCATTTTAAAAAGTGAAGTTAAGAAACATATATAGACCTTCAGTTTTGAAGAAAATAAGAATTCTAAGCTTTGCAAATATATTATATAATGCATATACATATACATTCACATATGTATAAATATGAGTGTCGATTGTTTTTCAGTCTTCCTGAGGAAGTTAAATAAGATAAAGAGCTTTGAACAAATGAACATTTTCTGAAAGTTGGAAATAAAATGGTGCATTCAGTTGAAATTTATGATAAATGAGAAATCCTTAATAAGTTATATACAATGCCATATACATAACACAGGATGCTACTTGAGCAGAATGCTCAAACACTAGAAGGTGCTGAAACAAAATGCTGAAACAGAAAGTGCTGCATCCTTTTTTCCAAATCACTCACATAAAATAAATCTTAAACAAGACCCTTAACTGGAATCCGCCAAAGCTCTTCTAGAAGGACATTGTAGTTTTAAACCTTTTCCTCTCTTATCTATGCAAAACGAAAGGTAGCTAACCAAAACATATGACACATACAGTTAAGTCTCTTGTGCCATAAATGTTTTTGGGTTTGTTTTTTTTTTTTTCATCTAAACACCTCGGCAAAATACCCTTTGAAACTCTATTTTACACTGAGTGCCTAATTTAAAAAGCACATTGTTTATGCAATTTTGACGATATTCCAAGTAATGGACAACAACACGGTATTTGGGCTGAACTCCCCATTGACTTTAACAAAAAACTCTGCCAAAATATAGATATGCCCAGTAACATGCACACAGTTACAACAAAGTGTAATATCAAACACTGTGGGTTTGATGCTTTCATCACTTGTTATTTGACCTTCTCTTTTTCACCATTGCAAAAAGACTTGCTCACACTTGACAAGAGTTATATTTTGCCTGGCTGATTCTCAATTTTTTCCTTGCTGTGGTTAATTCAAAATGTCATGACAGATCAGGCGTGTATAATTATTATGGTATGTAGGGGGTTTTTTCTGAAAAAAATAGCAACAAATTATTTAGAAAGGTAAAGTCTGTGAAAGATGACTCAGTCAAATAGTTTATGAATGACATTTTATAAAGTACTTGTCAGAGTAAAATCTCTAAGCCCCCTGTAATTAAAACGTAGAAAGAAAACAATTGCATTTCCTGTGACTCTGAATGTAACAAGTTTTAATATATACAGTACTCTAAGTAGAACCAAATATTATTCACAGAGGGTTGGATCTTAGAAAGCCTTTCTGAGCTAATTTAAATCCTGTCTTATTTCATTTGCTGAGGGGTGGGTGGGGGAAGAGAGGGAACGACTGTAACCAAAGCCTGCAGCATAGCAGAGCAGCATAGAACTGTGAATTGGTAATTGGATCTGGATTCAAGCTACGGTGGAGTATATACCATATACAATATCCATTAGGGACTTCTCTTACATAGCATTCCCACTGTCTGAGTGCATATAACCCTGACCTCAGAGCCAACTGTCAGCACACCAACACTCAGCTGGAAAACTTAGAGACTGAAAAATGAGCCATAACAATTTAAAACTGTATATTTTCAAGTGCCTTCCCAAATAGAGTACTTAATTATATTGCCTATTATGTATGAGGATATCACAGAATTCCTTGGCAAATATTAATCATCATTTCTGAGAAGTCATAGACTAGTTTGGGTTGAAAGAGACCTTAAAGATCACCTAGTTCCAAGCCCCCTTTCATGGGCAGGGACCCCTTCCACTAGAACAGGTATCATCATTTCTGAGAAGTCATAGACTAGTTTGGGTTGAAAGAGACCTTAAAGATCACCTAGTTCCAAGCCCCCTTTCATGGGCAGGGACACCTTCCACTAGAACAGGTTGCTCAAAGCCCCATGCAGCCTGGCCTTGAATTCTTCCAGAGAGGACAGGATCCACAGCCTGTCTGGGCAATATGTTCCAGTGTCTCAACACCCTCGCAGTATAGAATTTCTTACTAATATCTAATATTGAAGGCAAGAGACTTGTTCCACTCACCCTGCACTTAAAGAAAGCCGGAAATGGCATCTCTCATCTCTCCCTTCCAAGCTATATTCTCGTTATCCTTTGGACCACAGTGTTGGAAGGACGCATGGTGACTTATCCTTACAAAGCCCCATAGATGTGCAACATTAAATACCTGAACATCTTCAAAATCAGGTTTAAACCTCAGTGACAAGATAAGTGAGTCTCTTTTGGGTTTGTTTTGGTTTTTTTGGGGTTTTTTTTGGGGGGGGGTGGGGAGGTGTCTCATGAACATCTAGCAAATAACATATCCTGCCAAGAGCAGAATGGGAATGCAGTATTTGCGTGGTAGAACTGCTTATTTTGCCAGTCAGTCATAGATGGTTCATTGCATACACTGAAAGAGTTTACTAGTCTAGAGTTCATAGTGCACACTGTGGAAATTGTCTGTAGTTAAGGTGTGAAGGTAACTTTTATTCTATATCTTCCTACATCAAAATAAAGACTCAAAACTGAAAGGTTTGCTGTATGTGTTCTCAGAAAGTCCATATGTATTTTGTAACCTATTCCCCATAAACCTCTACGAATAATGGATTATTCATTCAACGGCTGCATGAAGACAGAAAATGAGGTCAAGTAGCATTGGAATACTTCATTCAGTCCAATACAAAAGTTTTTATCTCGAAGAGGAAACATTATTTCTCTTGCTATGCTTCCTTTTGAATATTTTGTTCTATTTTGGAATGCCAGTTAAAGGAGACAAAGCTGCAATATAATTTTGGACTTGAAATAAAATGTTTTGACTTTTTGAAAATAAACCTTACAATAAAAATGTCAATACAAACCACTGTTATTTCTGATTTTTTCTTCTTTGTTCAGATGAAATTATTTGTTGACTTTGACTTGACAGTTTTTTTGAGTTTTTAAGCGTGAAATAGCTTTTTGTGGCAAATTTACTATCAAAAATGTCACCATCTGTACTCATTGTAAACACTCCATGTAGTTAGATTCTTAGCTTTATGCTACCATTTCTGACAATAAGTATGGACTTTTTGTACTGAAAAGTATAGCTTCGTTGCAGTCATGTTGCATAAGACCAAGAAAAAGAAATCAGGTTTTTCCCCGTATTTAAACATGACATAGCTCCTTGAATATTTCAGAAAGATCACAAAATGTTTATTAAATTCAGCAGGCTGCTTCTACAAGAAGAGTGCCAAATCATACAGCAAAACCCACCAGAAGGTATCACCATCTCATAGGATCAGCTTTTTTTGTTCAGTTGGCATTCTTGAAACAAGTAAACTGATAGGAAAAAACTTACAAGTTTATTTGCTCTATAGCAGTAACTCTGGAAAGAAGTTGTGCATTACCTTGTGCAAGCCCTAAGATGCATCACGTTTCCTTTCTATGAAGTGTTTAAGACCATACTGGCACTGATGCCAACATTCATTATTTTCAGAGTCTGGTAAAGAGGAGGCATGTAATTACGGGGGAAAAAAAAAAAATCTGTCTTTTTACAGAATAACATATTCTAATAGTTTCAGTTACCAGAAGCCCTGTCAGTTCAGGAATGAAAAAGAAAGAAAAGAAAATCTTTATTATTTTTAAACAACTTGCACCTTGTAAGCCCATCTCACAGTTTAGGGTGCCTAATTCACCTTGGGAGAAGGAATTTCAAGCACCGCAGCTTCTTTGTTTTCCTTTTGCAGACACCAGAGTTTACCACTGAGCTGGCAGATTTCTGGAGTTTCCAATCTGTACAACCTTGGAAATGTGATCTATGACAGGTTATTGCACCCTATCAAACAGAGAGCTGTTTTATCAGGGAGAGGCTTATGGGACAGCAACATGCATTGTACTCTACTCTCTTAACTGAAAACCTGACAAAATAATTTCCTATCCATCTGCACAGTTGAACATGATTCATATGTTCTGACTTTTTATTCTCCGATCTGAAAGGTCCTGATTTTTAATGTTCTCCCATTAAATACTTCTGGATTTCAAAGAGGCCCAGGAGAAGCAGAATAAACAAGGCCTCTGTTCTTATGGCTTGGAGATGTGTTGTGAAATTCTGACATCTAATAAGGTGTCAGCTCCAACAGAAGCTTCTGCTGCAGCGGAAATTTTACCTTTTCTCTCCTCCTTTCTCACTCCGCCACCTCTCATACTTACCTGTATTGATTCACTGGTGTTTAGAATCTAATGCTCTATCTTTCCTCTATTTGTCTACCTCTTTTTACAGAATTATTACAAATTTATTTTCAACCACTAATCTCTTTCAGATTTGATTGAAAATGACCAAAGGGGAAGAAAATCAGAGAAGGGGGTGAAAAATAGCATCATGACCTATTACATTGTTCTGTTCTGAAAACAAAAAATTACCTTTTCCTTTACCATTGCAATCTGTGTGTTTCCTTTCCATCTCTTTCAATTTCTAAAAGCTTTACGTTATAGAATTTCTTATGGCATGAGAATGTTTTCAATTTTTCAGTTATTACATTTTTGCCATTAATTTTAAAATATTTTGCTTAGTGAATTCAGTCACTGCTGTACTTAAAGATTTGTTCACAAAGCTACAGCCATCTCTAAAACACTCAGTTAATTAAGTATGTATGAGTAATTTATATTTCCCTTTCCATTGTAGATATGCACATTTTTCAAAATTACATTTTATTAGCTGCCTATTCTTCCAGATCTGTTTAATTCATTTGAAATGCTTTACAGCTTTGTCTTGTTTTCACTGTCCAGAATAACTGTATGTCATCTTCGAATTGCCCTGTGCCTGTCTAGCTATTTCCCTTACAAATAATTACAATATTACACACCATACATAACGCTGCTGCCTCCTTTGAGAGCACACGTAGAATCAGTCTCGAGGAGAAAAGACAGTGCAGAAAGAACCGTGCCTCGACTGTACCACCCAAGGAGACCTTCCGCTGTGCTCTTTGCAACTGGTCTTGCCTATCCTGCACTGGCTTTTTCAGCCATCAGTGCACTTGCAGTAAGCGTGGGTAAAGCCCTTCCCAAATCTTCGTCTGCAAAGCCAAGCCATGAATTACAATATTTGTCCAGTCTAGGACAGATTTCATAGTGTTTACAAACTTTCCCTGGTCCAGGTTTTCTTAGAAAAACTTTAGTTTCCCTTTTGCCATATTGCAGATAGTCCATTCATTTCTTCCAGTTGTTTTGATCACTTCCTCACATTCTAATCTTCCCATATATTTTATTTTCAGGTATATTTCCTTGCCTTGATAGGACTTTGTTGAAGTTATTTAGTAAGTTCAAATAAATTACTTCAGCCTTTTTTCCATTTATTACTAATTTACTGACACTATCAGAGATTCCATTAAGTTAAAAGAAACCTGTTTTTCCCTTAGAGAAGCTATTCCTGTTTGTTCCAATTCCATCACATTTATCTCATTAAAAGTATCTGGCACAGATTTTCTGATGTGTAATTCCCAAGAGCACCCCTAGTGTTTCTTAAAAGACATAAACATTTGCTGTTGTCCAGTTTTCTGAATGGAACATGTGTGATAATGCACATTTTTATGAACTGCCTATCAGCTATTTTATTCTATATAATTAACACTACTTGAAAAGAGAGATATTTTTGTCCACTTTCTTTTGCAAATATACAATACAACCAACTCATAAAAATCTGGAGCTAAATTACCCCAACTGCAAATTTACTTCTGTCTCTGGGAAACAGACTGTACCAAGCAGATAGAGCTCTTTGTTTCTAGGACCATGTTTTGTCCCTGATGCACATCCACAGCTCTGAGGAGAGTGGTTTGGATCCCTCCAACCTGTCCAAACCCAGTCTGAAAGAGCTGCAGACACTGACAGTCCAAGGCTAAGCAAAGACAATAAGGACAAGTGGGTGGTAGATTCCTATACTATGAACTTGACTCTCAGAAAAACAGATGAGACTGAGTGAAACACAGGGGCAACACGGTCTGGCACTGCACCTACGCTACACAGTCATTTAGCAATGTTAGGAATTCAAACCACCCTTTTCCAACGCCCACATCACTTTCCCCATCTTTATTTGTGGCGTAATATTTGCAAGAGGAGTATGAAGTGTGAGCTGAGGGATAGATGCAGGGCATAGAAAGGCTAAATTGGGTTTGGGAGTGGGATTAAAAACATGAAGAGTATTATTTCCTGTCTTCTCCATCTTTTTAATTTTTCCTCAAATGCTCATTCTTGCCCCAGACTCAGCCACAAGACACAGCTGCCTGGGTAGACACTGCCCCTCAGCAAGTGAATCCACAGTCAGATGTCAAGCAGTCGTTTAGGACCCACACAACCTACAGGGAAAGGGGAGCTGGGAAAGACACTGCCTGTCCAGGCAGGCAGGCAATTCTGGGGGGAAAGAAAGCACTTCCAGAGTATAAGGCCTTTTTGCAAATTCTGCATTTTGGCTTTCCATAAAGTGTTGCCCTAATGGTTTTTGGGTTTGTATAGCAAACTGTTAACTTATCTCTTCTTAATAAGATCTTATCACAGGTTCAAATGCCACTGCAATCCCCAAGACATTGCCAGAGAACAGAATTACAGTACGCCCTGATGCCCTCCACCAGCGCTACTGGAAGGGAGCATCAGAACACTAAACCCATTACTAAATACTAACTATATTACCCAAATTAATAAAATTATGGAGAATTTGGATTGATTGTCTACCTTTCATAGGTCTTCAATATCGTACCTAGTAGGCCAACAAACATCAGCAGAAAAAGTTTGTGCAAAACCAAACATTGTTATACTAGGTCTCAAGCCTCTTAATGAAGCATTCACTTTACTATAATTAAGAAAACTCATTTATACTAACCATTATGACGAAAATTATGTTGACAAACCCATCTAATTTAGAGTATAGTAACACTCATCAACTCATTTCAACACACATGGAGAATTAAATCAAGGACATTAATTAATTAACACATTAAGTACGTGCTGATATGTTAGTTAGTGGGTTAATTTCTACATAGGGCAATCATAGTAGATTCTTACTGTTTAGGTCTCTTTAGTTAAAAAGGGACTCTATTCTCAGAACTATTTTCAATTAACACCCAGGTGTTTGTTTTTATTTTCAAAATGTCTATGTTTGTCCACATGTTTCTCATTCAGTGAGATGCAAATCATCCATGCAGTGCTAATGGGGAAAAGCCAATAAATGTAATAAGGTACCACTGGTCTATAATTCAGCCTTGATATATGAACATCTCAAGCTAAAGATATTAGAGGATTTATACAATAGTTAAAATGTAGACATAATTTGACTCTAGTGGATGGATTAGTAGATTAAATTTGAAAATACACAGGGAATTCTATCAATTTTTGCTCACTTGAATTGGCTTTAGCCTGGGCAACTCTGTGCTATCACAACATTGAAGCTTTTCCTTGCCTGTGTAGTGCTTAGGACCTGCACTACAATCATAGCCCCTGGGTAATACTATAACCTAAATTATCATCATCATCATTCAGACTGAATTAAGAGGCTTGGAAAGAATATGCATCTAGGGAGGAAACTCCGGACCAGTCTTGCTTAGATCATTACTGATAGCTATAGTGAAAAGGGCAGTGGAATATATGCTTTGATGTATTCAGTGGCCTGGAAGGACTGCACTAATAACCTGGTCAATAATCTTGATATAGCAAAGATAAGGCAATCTGAGCTGTGGAACAGGAGGATGACTCCAAGAACAGATGAATTTCATCCTCTCCCACACCTCTCATTTTATTATCAGATGAGATTCTCAAAAAGAATTTAAAAGAGCTTGTGGCATACAGTCCTCTGAAAAATCAAAGAGATGTATTCCTGCTTAAATTAGGCTGAAACCTACTTTTCTCAAAAGCCTGAATATAAAAGAACCCGGCTTTTCAAGATTATATATAAACACAACTGTCATCCCCAGGTTTAGCAGTGTTTGGGAAAATTTTGTACTTATCCACCCACACATGATCTTACTGAAGTCTGCAGAGCATTCACCCACAGAGCAATGTGACCTTCCGTGTTTGCATCTAGAATGGTGGAGCAATACTAACAAACCCCAGATTTCAGTCAGACAAGCCCAGCAAAAAACATTCGCAGGCTGCTATTTTTGTTAAGGTTTCTTCCTCTGAAATCCCCAGTGGCAATGCAATGAGCAGCTACTATACGAGCTCAGCCTTCTTTGAATATTAAATTACTGAAGTTCAGAAGAATTTAATTAGTATCTCACCTACTTACCATCTTCCAGTGGTGCCTCTGCTACAATTATGGTACTACATTACAAGCAATTTCAGCTTAATTGAATAACTTGAGTAAAACCTGGGTTCCAATTGCCAGAATTATCTCTATTAAGATCGCTATAACTGAGTTAAAATACAGAAAAGGTGAGATGATCTCTAGGCCTGCTGTGATAACAGGTTTATGGCAGATACTCATGTTTATTCACCCCTAATATTACCATACTGTCAAAAGAAATGTTTAAATAACATCGCAAACATACCAATGGACTGGGTGTGAGCAGTTAAAGCATTACAAAGTCAAATTGGGCTGTCAAGTAGCAAAACACAGTCTCTATTTTCAAATATTCCCTTTATAATTTTAACAGTGTGTGCCTCTTTCCCCCTGGATGCATATATGTCTGTGCACTTCAGCCACTGGTTGCCAGCCTCCACTCTTACGGTTCCTCACACTCAACTATTTGCAAAATCTACTTTCCTACAAAAATCTTGTACCGGAAGCAAGAAATGAAAAAACTTTCAGGGACAGAGAGAGCGAGACAGGAACAGAACAATGGAACAAAGCGTGAACTGTGCATCCCTCAGGCTGTTTCCCTACCCCACTGCATTTCACATAGCTCCAAACTGGCTCAGATCTGCCCTGGTTTGAGATAATGATCTGCAATAAGAGCTCAGCTGCTGAGTCATTTCACTTCAGCAAGGAAATACGAGAAGAAAAGGTGTGGTGATAAAGTCAGTATATGAAAAGTTATGGGAAGCCATAGATGTACGTTTCTGATGGCTCTATGTAGAGTTTTTAAGTCATTCAGATCTGAAAGATAAACCTGCGCTAGGAAATATATCTATTGTGTTCCTCTGCAGCTACGCTTTAAAAAGAGTTTGACTATGGAGCTTCCAAATGAGGAAGACATGGCCCTTAAGCACAGACGCGCACAGTCCTCCAAAGGCATGCATGTGGAAATTCCCAGTATGTGAAGTGCTGAAGGAGAATAGGAGAAGCAAATTAAGTTTTCCAGAAGAATCAACACATCAATTTTTTGGTAGCAGTAATAGGTTGAATGACGGATTCTCTATTGCTTTGCTCATCACTTTTTGTCTACTGTATAGAAACAAAAGTACTGACATGATGCTCTGCCTGGTTGATTGTTGCTTTTCTCGATATATTGAGCGCTATTTCTTTATTAGTGTTTGTGGTACAGGTGTTCAGTAGTCATTTTGGCCTAGTTTACACTCCAAAATAGAGACAGGATTAAAATTCACTACTCCCAGCATCTTTAGGAGAGTGTAGGTAAATAACACTTTCAGAAACGGAAACCTGTCTTGGGTATTTTAACTGAGAGTGCTTGAGAAAGTTTTTGAAGTGTTCTCTGACATTACACCTATTAGTAAAGCATAAGCAATGCAGAAATACCCTTCTCTGCACTTTACTGTATTCATTCCCATTTGCCCTAAGTAAATATCAGATCTCCAGAACAGAAAAAAAAAATTAATGCCTTCTCAAAACAAAAGTAAAATTATGAAATAAAAAAAAAATCAGGAAGATAGCTCAGTTTCAGCTGAAACCTCCAATTCAGTTCAAATCTGCTCAGTTTGCAGATTTGTTACAAAACAGTAAAGGAAACCACCTGCATAACAACTGCTAAAGAGGAAACAGCAACAATTTGAATGTGAAATCGGATGCAAGTGTGATCTTCAGAAGCTGGTTGACAACATTGAAAGTCCTACAGTGTTAAGTTGTTAACTTTAACCTACTTTGGCCAGTTCCCAGTAATTAATAGAGCATTTATACAGACATGTCTGACATCACTGAAAATTCTATTTCCTGGTTTAGCATTTGCTTATCTACTTGATCAAAGACACAATTTGTGACACTGACTTCAAAGTAGAAATTTCTTTATTTGTTGAAAACACCATTAATCCTTTCAGCCTTTCCAATGTCTGTGATCAATAATAATAATTTTATTAGGTTGATTATCAAGTTTAATTGGAAGCACAAACTTCAGCCACTAAGGGCTGATTAAGTCCAGCCATCCAGGCAGATGTTTATTGTAAGGGAAGCCTTGAAAAAAAAAAAAAATCAGCTATGTACATTTTCTTTGAGAATGAGGTAATTTTCTGTATAAGACACTTTAATCTAAAAAGCTAACTTCTATCTCTTATGTACATAAAAGATAAGTTCTGTTCACATTTGGAAGATAACGGATGATATTCAGTGTGCTTGAGTCTGTTGGTGAAAAAAATCAGTATCGCCTATCCTGGCTCAGAGTTTCTGTAAGTCTTAGCAGAATTAAATGTGGCCAGAGTGCTGCCACTTCAGTGGACAACTGTGATCCATTGGACTTGATAATACTCAACTGTATTTCATATTGCTTTTGCTTGGGGGGAAGAAAACCCAACTTCCAGCAGTAAGAGAAATAATGTAAGCTATTCATAAAGACGATGTATGACAAAGGGGAAACAGGGAGAACCATGTCTCCTATTCTCTCAAAGCAGCCCAAAAGCAAAACGATGAGTAAAGTGTACACTTGTCTTGAACAAGGAGCATATCAATGCTTATACTTTAACAGCTACCTGGTACAAACTTGTACTTCATGGGTGGCTCTCAGTATTAACAAGATCCATGTGTAGGTGTAGGAATGGATATAACAGACGAGTAAGGAAGAAACACCTAAAAGAGAAATACAGGAATGGATCCTTAAGGTAATTCAGAAAAAGTAACAAAAAAGGTATGATGATTACCTATGGAAAAGGAAAACAACAGCAGGGAAGGGAGAAGGCAGCAACAAGAACTGTGGGAAGTCAAGTTAGTAAACAGTGCAGATCTTAAAACAGTCACTGAAGTAGTCAAGCCTGCTGACTGTTTTTTGACGTTTCCTCCAACTGCAAGAGCCTCAGTAGCAATGTTGCATTTAAAAGATTATTAGAAATCAAGTAACATGAGCTACTGAGATAGATTTGTTGAAGGGATCTAAGTGGCAAAAAGAGTTTTCCATTAAAAAAAGAGTCTGAGAAGTCTAAATTATCTATTGATACCAAGATGTCACGCAATAGTAATCTCCAAAACTCTTATTCAGACTAGAGTCTTGAAAAGAGCTGGAAAATAATAGGCGGTTCAGAAAGATCTTCTTTTAAATGCTGAAATTGTTTTTTTCACAGCTCCACAGAGCTACATTACAGTGAGACGAAATGAGAAAGAGGATGCATTTGGAAGCAACATTTGTATTAGCTTAAGCGATTCTTAGTCAGACTGCCAAGATATTCTTCTATAAGGTCTGACTAAACAGATTTCGTCCTTTTCATACTGGAGGCTGCACCCATCCACAGCCTCTGTAGCTGCAAACTTCTGCTTTGTACTTTCTTTTTCACCTGATACTGACAAAAGCCAGAGAGTTTTTGATGTGTCACATCATTGGATGAATAAACGCATATATCTGCTACTGAATGAGTGAATAATTAGGATATTCCTCAGTGAAAAGGTATTACGGCAGTTTAATGCTTCATTTAAAATGTAGAGCACATTCCCAAGTGTCAGTAGTAGCTGAAGTCTGACAGAAGGGCATTTCAGCTACTGAGCTTAGGGAAACAACTGGTGTTAAACCTGTCTGGCATCTCTGAGAAAAATCCCTCCTGTTACGGTATGAGTAATAACACCAAGATGCTTTACTGCACTTTTCATCAGCAGGTCACAAAACACTTTGGAAAGGTGGCAAACATTATTACAGATACTTTACAAATATATTGATATTCCTGTACTCCCAGACTTGAAGAACAGAACTGAGAGAACATACAAATCATATGTTTGTAGCATCTAGTAGTGATTCCATAGATTCAGTGGGTATATTTCATTTATTTTGGCTGGGGAAAACCCCACCTTTATAACAGTACATCTCTGTCTGTTTATTTTGTATTCTGTGAGTATTTCATAAGGCCAATGCAGCAAGGAAAAAAAAGCTCAATGAATTACAGGGAAACAGGGAGTATCTAGTACTATGCAAAACATTATAGAAAGACAAAGAGAAAAAGGGATCGCTGGATTCTCCCTTTTTCATGATTGTAAGTGAAAGACATGGCCAGAAATATTTGGAATATATCAGATGTTTTTCAAAAAATAAGACTCAGGAGCAAGGCTATCCTTAAGGAGAAATCTCCTATCTGCAAAGAATAAAAGATAAAACAGCTAATTAATACTAATGGATAAAGCACCCAGTAGATCAAGAACAGAGAAAGTCTCCTGAAACTGCAATTCAGATTAACATTTGAAAAGACTTTCAATACCTAGGAGGCCCGTACAGAGTAAACAGTGTCCATAGCCTGAAAATATTTTCAAATTCCTTTGAAAATACTTTCTTTATTCTTCAGGCAGTCTTGCAACACATAATGGGCTAGTAGATACCGTCACAATTAGTTTTGCTTGTGTCCATCAGAGGTCAGCATTTATTTTGCCAATAAAATAAAGGATTGCAATGCCTGAGGTTTCCCTCAAATTGCTGAGACTTCTTCAATTAAATCACCCAGTGACAGAAGCAATTTTATCTGGTTTCTTTTTAATTCTCTCAGAAGCTAGAAAGATAAGATAACATGTGCAACAACATAAATCATGTGGAAAGTCATCAATCAGAAGTCCAAGGCAGAAAAATCAAGCACACAAAACAATCAACTTAACTGTGGTGCCAAAACCCCAAAACTATTCTTCATTAGTAACTATTCTTCACCATAATATTCAAATTTTGCACCATTCTAGAACTTCAGAGGATGGCAAAAATGGAAGACATTCCTGCCCACATGGAACTGAGACAAAATATTCTTCAGAATACTGATGTATAAGCTGCTTATTTTGCCTTGAAATACAGTGAAATAAAATAAAAATTCAGAGCTGCCGTTGCCACTTCTCCAAGAGCGAGAAAAACCACAGGCACATTTGTGTTTCCTTTGTCTCTTTTTAATCTGATTGAATTTTTCTGTTAAAAACCACAGATCACAGACAGATCTATGATATGTGTGCTTATCTGCTGTTACAGTAAGCGATAAGAGAAATGTTGAAACATGTAACAAGTGTTGTGTCTTAATGAAGCAACCTACTGAATATTCAGTGGAATTCACTAACAGATACAGACTGCAGTATGGGGCTTTGCCAATAATTGTATATCATAAAGGAAAGAGGAGAAAAAAAGGCAAAAGAAAATAACAACCCCAAAACACAAAAGCTAGGAAGCTACCAGGGCAGAGATCAAAAGTATTATTATAATATCATTGCTACTGGGCTGAGCCACCCTGGGGCTAAAAAAGGCTTCATGTAGATTAGCTATACTTGTGAAATGTAGTCAATGTAAGCAAAGAAAAAGATGCAAGATTATATTTTTGATGGCTTGCTAATATATCTGTGCATACATTAATACGTCCTCTATATAACCCCAATTAATTTTGTATCTGCAAGAGAAAACTTTAGACTTCTGTTCCTGGCATGTAACAAAGCAGCAGCCTCTCAGAGTCCTCCACGGCTCTTAAGAGCCTCTGAAACGCGGCATCTGCTCTGGAAGAACAGCTTGTGCTATGGCACAGCCTCGACTGTCACACCTGAACAACAGAAATTAAACAAATTCAGCCTTATCTGGTTCTCTTCCCTATCTGAACTTCACTGCTACTGCGTGATTCTTCCACAGTAATAGAAATTAAGGTTGTTTGGAAAAAATAAAAGGCATTTCTTATCACAACTACTTGATCACCTCAAAAGCACTAGGAACTCTGTTTATGCAGTAGTATCAGGCAGGATAATGCTCAAAGCTGCAGCAACCAGCTTTTCCTGTGTAAATCTGGTTTCCTGATAGCTAGAGGTATTTACAATTACACAAGCAGAGGACTTTACCTGTAACTGCTCATTTAAAACAGCCACACCAGCCTATTGAGTGTACTTTTTAATACTGTTTTGCAGCTCTAGGCAGCAACATCGAGTTAACACAGAATTCAACAGTAAAAAAAGTCTCAAAACTTTTTGAATTGAGAAATGGAACTGTTGTATCTGAAAAAAAAAACAGTATAGAATGTTTTGACCTTATTTATCCAAATTGTCTTTAGAACTCAATTTTTATTGAAGTCAATGTTAATTCATGAAATTAATAGCTCTTACCTAATCTACATTTCTAGACAGAGAAGATTACTCTTTATGACAGTTTCCAGGAAGCTCAGGCTAAGACATTTTTCACAGATTAATTAATCATCCAAGCTCAGCCTCAGAGCCTCCTTCTCCATCTTTGTTAATTTGTCAGAGAAGCACAGCAACCACTGAGTGAGGTCTGACTCACGCTTGGACAAGGAAGGCTTTGGACATGACAAAAGAGCTGTTTCCTGAAGGACAGAAAAGGGGGCATGCCAGATTCCAGGAGGCTTCACAGGAATGTCCTTCCTTCCTGCACAGAGGTGGATAAAAGAAGAATGAGAGGTGTGCAACGGACACTCTACACACACGCCAGAAGATGGGAGTTGGGAAAGAGAGACATCTGGCTTGGAGCAGAAACAAAACATCTTTTCCCTACTAGATACAGACATGTCAAGTCATGAGTAAGATTGGGGCTTTTGCCATCAAGGCAGAAAAAAAAAGGAATCAATATGTTGTGGTGATGGGAGAAGGTCATCTTCTACTGAGAAGCAATCTGACAAATGTCAATTCATGTATAACCTTGACTTTAGAGACCCCTGAGCAAATGAATTGCCCATTTGCTCCACAAAGAGACAGTTTTCCCCTCTCTCCACTGGGAAGTCATTCCATCATTCCTGACTTGTTGTAAGGTGTCAGCAGCCCTGCTGAGCTGCAGGACAGCACCTTGGGACAGAAAGAAAAGGAGGAATATCCAGAGCAGTTCCCTCCCTTCTACAAAGTCAGTCCACCAGAGGAGGCAAGGGAAGAGGTTTCTGAACTTCCTGGGTTAAAAATCTCTTAGTCTAAGATAATAACAGTAATACACCCAGCAGCTCATCTTTGCACAATTGCCATTGATGCTCACACTCAAATTGTGCATTAAATTAGGAACTGGAGATAGCTGGAGTAGCCTGACATTTAAAATGTTCAGGCAACAAAGGACATGCAAGACCCTTAGATAGAATTTTACTTCTAAGCTTACCTAAAGAAAGTGGAATATGCTTAAACCAAAAAGAAATCTAGCGTCACAACAAGGATCTAACTAACAAGGATCATTTAGAAGCCAGAGTTATCGTTCATTTCATAACACAGATTAGCCTTATTCCTAGGAGGAAGGGAAAG
>NW_010429801.1:10299-22375 GCF_000710305.1 Buceros rhinoceros silvestris | reverse complement strand
GGGAAAGAGGGAAGCACTTAATTTAGAGACAGAACTTTCGTGTCTGAATTTCAGGTACAGTTGTGTTGTATTCATATTTCCCAGCACACCAGGGATTCATATGGCACCTAATTTATAACAAGGCATTTTTATTGAATTAGCACTTTCTAAGCCATGTAAGAAAATCCTCCATAGCACGTCGCTGAAGCTTTGGAGACGCAGAGCAAAGGATTCTGAGCTTACTGCCCCATCTAGTGTCAATCGGGGGAAAGTGCAAGAAAATTGTTATTAACTATTTTCATCACATCACATTACATTTTCTTTCCTTTAACAGAATAATAAAGCACAACTTTATCACCTCCATGAGCTGCAAAGAACATTTACTATCTTAATATGGCATCTCTCTCTTTCACAAAACCTCTTGAATGTTAGCATTTAACACAACTACGTCATGGAAAGCTTCCTTTACAACTACAGTGTTTGACATTCAAAGTTGCCAAAGATATTTTAAAATTTATCTTCTTCACACTAATGAGTAGATCAACCTTCAACAGAAGTTCACAGCTTTCTAAAACTTAGCATTTTCCAAAACTGAGTTGAGTGTACAAGGAATGTTACAAGACAGCAGAAAAGCAAAGTTAATGCGGAAATCTGTAAGTTACAAATGCAAAAATTACAGTGAAAAGAGGGTCTGTTTTTTAACACAACTGTTCCTGCTCACTATTATCTTCTGAAAGGAAGTAATCTGAGTAGCATGCATTAGAGTTTTGGTACTTGAAAGATAAGAGGACATGTCTAACATCAATACCAGAAAACCTACTGAGCAGTATTTATCATAACCAGTGACTAAGCATCTCAAAGAGATTTTCAGAAAGTCTGAGGACCAGATTTCTGGTTATTCAGCACACAAAACTAGTGTAAGATCATTAAAGAAAATTCTTTTTCTATTTTAGTATCTAAAAAAACCTTCTGAAGTAACCAGTAATAATGAGCTCCACTTGGATATTTCTGCATGACATCGATCACATAACCTGGAATATGAAATTACAGCCAAGTTCTTTACACAGCAATTGTGTATAACATTTGTACACAACAAATTGATATCAAATATAAGATGTTCCATGAAACATGGACCATATCAGGCATCTTGACTCACACATGTTAAAAAAAAAAAATGGGCTGAATTCTTCCATCCTGAGTGTTGGAAAATCTTTCAAGAATCCCTGGAATATTTTACTTGGAGATGTATGCAGGGGTATAGGCAGGCCCATAATCTCTCTGCCTGAACTTCAACTATCCACAATACTTGTAACTGTTACTATGCAAGTCCGTGCTCAAACCGGCTCACAGAAGCACGCTGGAAACCTGGGAGCAGAGGCAGGGTGATGGCAGCGAGCAGTCTGCCTGTACAGACAAGGTATAACGTCTGTGGCTTCCAGAGATGGCCGTGGGTACTGGTCAGTTGTGGGAGCTGGACCCAGCCACCCTGAAGGGTATTTTTCTGATTGCATGAGCTTTGCAGATTACTTTCCAAATGACCACAAAAGTATGGAGACGAGCTACTCTTTCCTCTGCCAACTGCCAAACCCAAACTACTTAGGAAAAGTGATGCAATTAAGAGAAATATGTGGCTTGGCCTTTGGACACCACTTTGGTTCCAAAGCATCTTAACTAGATAAAAAAAATGTTTGAACATAAAAATTATGATACTATTTCAAACATAAAAATATTGGGCAAATCATCCTGTCAGCAGGGCATTTTGCAACCACTGAATACAAAAGACTGACTCAAAAGTTCTTTGAGAGGTGCACCCTGGTGCTGCAGACCCCACTGTGAAATTCTGGCAGCAACTTAACCCCACTCACTCACTCAGACAGACGCTCTCTGCTCACACAGTGTGCTTGACAGCTGGGTGGCTCATCAGCCAGACAGTCCTAGCGACACCCAGGAGGTAATGTGATCCCTCTGTTGGTACAAGCAAACCTGTGACTTTCGTCTACACATATTTTCCCTTTGCACCAAATGCTCTGACCTGTATTCAGAAAACTGGGGCAGAATGAGCCAACCTTTCCAGTGCAAACAGCTCTCAGTGGAGTTTCCTGACAGCTTTATCCCACTGCAATTGCCAGTGTCTTCTCATTCCTGAGATGTTGACAGGCAGTATTTCATCCCCAGCATTTGTTATAAATCCTCAGAGCAGGATTCCAGCAGTTCCACATCTCACACAAGGCAATGAAATACTTGAATTTTGGGCACATTTATTCAACCAATCTTTTAAAAAGTATTTTACACTTCCCCAGGAAGGCATGCTATGGGCTGAGAGGCAGCATGCCCTAGATTTAGCCATTATTCAGTGCAGCCACATTTACACAATGCAGCTGAGAAGAGGGTGGAAAACTTAATGGTATCACTCTACAGGATGGAAAGTCTATAATTCAAGACAACAGCCAATTTTGACTGGTTTTGGGGGAGTTTGGTATACTATTTCTCAGCTATGGAAATCACTGACAAAAATCTCCTGAACAGAGATTTCAGTCAATTCCTGGAAACAAGTGAATCCAAAGCAGGTATTTCAGATAGGAAGTTTGCCACAGAGCCATGATCTCTAGCGGAAGGTTTACTCCAGCTTCCTGAGGTTAACAGAGGTTAACAGAGAGGACGTAGTCTGCAGAAAGAAAGCAGGGAGTTCAAAGCCATCTGAAGAGACAAATTACTAAATTTAGATTGTGGCAGGCGTGAGACACCGTGAATCTGAAGGAAAGGGACAACATCAAAAACAGAAATCCTTCTGCAAGTTCTCTCCTCTGCTTAAGACATTGATTTCCAAATACTATATAGCTCCACTCTTCCCATCACATCAGAAAACAGAAGCAAAGAACTTTCTCCCATCACAAGAGCAAATTAGACCGTGAGCTGTTTTAAGGCAAATGTAGATGTCTGGGGATACCCGTCACCTTACTTCACAATAAACTTTTTATCATCATTGCTACATTATCAGCTTGGATCATACAGCCTTACTTGAAAGTCTCCAAATGTGAAGAAAAATATCTATTTTTGACTTTCATGGATAAGAAACACCACTACAATCTTAATACTCAAGGAGCCTAAGGAGCAGGGATGGTTCCTTTCCAGGCAAGAAATTGCTTTATCTGTGATTGTCTCCTGAGGTTACACAGAGGCCACTTGGAGGTAATTCCTTCCAAATAACTAAATTGATCTACTTCAATGTAAGAAGTAAGTATCACTGCTTGATACTGTTGGCTTCTGCAGTAGAAGTTAGGTAAGCAACCCAGAAAACAACACACAAACTACACACAGAAACAAGAGCAGAGGATAAAGATTAATCCACGTGGCTTCTCTACAAAGGTTCAATGAACGCTAGTGGCATTCACATCAATCTTTAATAATAAATATTTCCTTTCATTACTAACCACACTGTAATCATGCTTGTAGGCAAGTGATTACCATTTCACAGGCTTTGAGCACCAGAAGGAGCAAAGCCCATCTGCCTTGTTTGCTACTTAGTTAATTGCCTGAATAAAAACCATTACCCAGAACATAACCAACTCTAGTAAAAATATATTCTTCTTTTTTCCCCTTCCCAAGCCTAGAAAATAAAATAGGAAAACCATCACGCTAGTCACTCCATCTGTACTCCAGGAACATTTTCAAACTATGCAGGCTTATTAAAGAACAAATGAAATGTTCAGGAATAGTTTTCTTTTTTGGTAATTATACAGGTTCACCATGAAGATAAACATATTTTGCCCAGCAAGACATATCAGAGGACATATCAGACACACACACAGAAAAACTTTTTCTATTTTCTAAATATTTGCCTTAGTTAAGAAAGAGATATTTCTACATGACTCTGAATTGCAACAAAACCCACAGAAAACAGCTTGAGTAGTAAGGGTCTGAATAGTGGCAAATGAGCTCCATGTTCAGGCATATCTTAGGACTTTGACAGAGCTTTCTGAGAGATGCAAAACCTAGAATTCCATCAGTTGGTTACATCTACAGTATTTTTTTCAACTTCTGAACACGGAAAATCAGGAAGGAAAGGCTGTCATTTCAAAATCACCATGATATTGAGGGAGAGAACCTGCACTATTCCTTTCTCAGTGCACAGAAAAACAAGCTCATTTGCCAGGCATGATTTTTCCTCAGGCAAAAATCTCACTCAAAGCAAAAAGCTCATATCTCAACACAAAGCTTTGCCATCTAAAGCATCACCTGTTACACTACAGAGAGCCTTAAAAACGCATCACAGGACAGTCAATCTGCAATGATACCTGTTGAAAAGCAGCTTGTCTGTTCGTACAACAAAGTGAGATTCCAAGCGTTTCATGCTACATGTTTCTCATATTTGAGGACTAAAGCCACAGTCAATATTTTGATCCTACCTTCAAAGGAGAAATGTGTGACTGTAAGACATATCCATGGACATTCTCTATTTGAGACAGGTTCTTCTCTGACACATGAACGAGCTCTGGGCCTCTCACTTCGTGGGTTAACCGAGGCAAAGTATGATCATGTGGAGCATCCTCATCTTGATAACGATATTTCTACAGACAAAAGACAGCAAGGAAGAATAAATAAGCTTTGAGGAGCCAACACACTTGTATTCATGTAAACATAGGCTAACAGACAAAGTATCAGACATTAGGCAATATAATCCTCGGATTTCCCAATCTGTTCTGGAGAGAATACCTCATTCTTTTTTTTAAACATTTCATCAAAGTGAGAAAACGTGGTATATCACATCGATACACAAAACTCACAATCAGATAAACATCTGAGATGACATAATGTCAAGGGCTGCTACTGAAAAAAAAGGACACGTTGGTCAGCTGACCGGTAACATCAGCTCAGATTTCACATCCTCACATTAATAACTCTGCACTTCTACAGCCTTTCCCTGCAAAATATTTGAGCCATTTTCCATTTAGTACCATGTATTCTGATGCTGGAGAGCACACATGCATTTCCACAGAGACACACACAGCCAGAAAATTATTCCTCTGTGAAGTTTCCCCCTTACCTTGAAGGCTTATCAGCGCGTAAGGTGTTATAATTCCACTCTCCACAGAGAGGCAACACAAGAAATGGGAGGTAAGCAGCTTGTCCAAGATCCAAAATGAAGCTTATAGCAATAAAAAAATCTAATGCAACAAATTGTCACTAATTAAATGGGATACATCCATTAGCTAGAATCTTTTGCAAAAAGGCACCATCCATTTGGCCGGCAGGCCCAGCTCTGCCTTGTGGTGGGGCTGATGGAGTGTCTGGATCTGGCTGGAACCGGCTCTGTCTGGCAGGGGCAGCCCCAGCTTCCTCTCACAGAGAAGATTACAACCACTCCCATTGCCAAAGCCTTGCCTTTTGTAGCCGACCTATATACACGCCACTCTTCTGAGGGAGAAGATGACTAAACAAATTCACCTGGTGTAACACAGTGGTGGGGGATGTTAAGATGTTACAGCAGGGAGCACAAGGAGTAGAGCAGAGTGTAAACAGAAAGGGAATTCATAAGTCTTTGGCAATAAGAGCGAGGCAAAGAGTGTCATTGTACATGTTGTTTTCAGCTGACAGTAATACACTAAAATGCTGGAATAAGCAAAATTAGAAGTTAAGACTTATTTGGAAGGCTATATAAGAAGTCTAAGTTCAGGTATGCTCACAAGCACATGGTGAAGCAGACCTCTCCTCTGCTCCTGCATTTCACTTTGTTCAGCTATGAGACATTACTTCATTTGCTCATCCATCCAGAGGAAATCATCCCAGTTTATTCCTGCCTTCACTTTCATGTATGGAAATGGCTCAGCAGTTGCCAGTTATTTTCAGAATACACACATGACATGATTTATTCTCTTCTTCTTTCCTGCGATATGCTTGCGACTTCATATACTTACTTTTCAAATAAGATAATTAATGAATCTATAAAAGGACTGGCACCAGACAAGTATTACTTGGGTAAGAAGCCATCAGTCTAATAGATGGTACTCCAACCAATGTCACATTAAAGGCTTGGCACACAGATCATTTAAGCCCCAAGCAATCAATTATTTTTTGAATCCAGTGAGTACTCTTTCAAAAAAGATGACTGCCCAGAGACACCCTCTTTAAAGTGAGTCATGTGCTAAGAAGTGATTAGGAGAAATAACCATAGAATACCATCCCGTCTCCCCAGGAAGTGGTGAAAATTAAAATGTCCAGTGACAGCTTTCCAAAGAGACGAGACAAGAGTGGCAGAATCCATAATGAGCTTTGGCCAGATCATTTGTGTAGCTTTACAGTGCAAGAAGCATCATAAGGTGGTGTTAAAGAGAAAACATCCTGCCATGTCCATCAGAAAGTCCTTTCTCCATCACCACACTGCAGTGTAGCTGTTGCATAAATGAGAGCCAAAGCCCCGAGGAAAGAGGCTCTCCCTGACCCCTGTGCTCCTGAGAAGCAGAACACTTCCGTGCATCAATGCTGCTAGACTTTCCCATGAAAACCTATGCCTTATAATTAAAATTGATCTTTTATCTGCACCATCCCCCACACAAATTCAGTAATATCCATGATCATGTGCCATAAACTGGAAAGTTCACAGAAGAGATTTCCACTTTTCCATTGCCTTTATCTCCCTCCTTCTTCATTCTTTACCAAGTACGAGCCTAGAGCATTTCTGGGTCAATTCTGTTATGTGTTTGCCTTAGGTTCTTAGCACCAAACTCATTGATTTTCATACATCTTTCCTCCCACATCCTCTCTTAACTGAAATGCTCTCAGCTGTGAACCAAAACAGCTTGACACAGCAAAAATCCAGTGGTAGGGCTGAAAATACCAAACCAGAATTGAGACTCTCCTGCAGAAACGCCTCATTTCTCCATCACTCTGTCCTGATGGGGTGCTGCAAATGTCCTTGCAAGTACCCCATTCCCTAGAAACCAGAGTTTTCTCTAAGGGTTAATTGGAGTTTCTGGAGGGAAAAGCATGATTGCACGGAAATGCTACTCTTCATTTGACAAAAGAACAGGTGGATGTCTCATGATAATTAAATTACAAATCAGTGCCTGCTGCTGACAGGGTATTGTACGTTGCCAACTAGCATCAGATATTTAAAATCCTCTGTAATTACCTATAATGGGGGAGTGGAATGCGCTGCTGTGAATTTTTAATGTGAATGTGCGTTTTTATAAGAGATCATTCTCTCTACAGTGTGAGATTATCACAGCATCGCCTCTCCTCGCCTCATCCTGCCTAAAGGAGCATTTCTAAGGCTGTGTTTGCCAAAGATTTGTCAGCTGAACAGGACGGAAGATATGAATCCAGCAGAAGGTAATAGTCGAAAGCCTTAAATTTCAACAAAACCAGCTTTCAAGAAAAAAGAAAAAAGTCGGAAGTTACAATACCATAACCAGACTACTTCACTGACATGGAAATATGGGTCTTCTTACAACCAACCTTTGACAGACTTGTTCAGTTAATTAAGATGGTTGTGAATTTGTCATTCAATTTTGGGAAAAAGAGAAGTAGCTTTTCAAAAGCCCTCGGTATTTTTTGTAGTTGTCGTCTGTTTGCTTTGCAGAAGATGCAAACAGATCATTTAATTTTAGATCAACTTAAATTGACCTGTGTCCTAAGCTGCTGAACGTGATCCTCCTGGAGATGCCATTCAAAAGCACATGTCACTGCTCTTCTCTGTATGGCTTTTTGGCTGCACCACAGTCCAATGCATCACACATTACTTCTGCTTGCAATAGGAGGGCTGCAAAAGGAGGGAGCCAATTGCGTTACAGGAGTCACAAGCCTCTACAACACCTTGTGAAACAAAAGCAGCCAGTGAATCTTGGTCTAAAGAGAATCTCAACCTACAAGAAGATAACCTGATGTATGGAAGAGACACAGAGGCAAAAAAGTGTTGTTTTTAACTCAGTTGAAGCTCTGTAGTAGATACAGCTGATAGTTATTAATGGTGGAAAAAAGGTACCACAACATACCAGCAGTAATCCATTTTTGAGTGCATCCTGCTCCCAGTCTCTCTTCCAAGCCAGTCTGTTAAAAATACTACAGCTGACTAGGATTTTTTTGTGAAAGGAAACAGTAGCAAACTTACTAGTTTTAGCTCTTAGGCATCAGCATTTCAAGTCTTGAATACTACTTCTGTTTTACAATCCTTAGGAGGGGCCTGACTTTTGCACCTTAGAAGCTGCTCGTCTTCATATAGCCCATGTAACTGAGAGACCAGAGGGAAAGGAACTCCTGCAGAAATTTTCCCACATGATACAATGACCTCTCACAGACCCAGTTGTCCCACTGGAATGTGGGGATAGACAAGGTATGCAGCTGGGTCCCAATGTACCTACTTCTTACCCCTTGTTCGCTTGCCTTTTCCCTTAACCTAGGATTTGAGCTGTCTTGCAGCTCCCATGTGAATTAGCCCTGTCACCAGTTATCTGCTGTAAATTCAACACGTGAACTACCTTTGAACAGGTCAGGCATCACCCAGCTTCTGCACGATATTAGGTCCAGAATTCACTGGATTTGTTCACAGTATTAGCAACAGGCAAACACTGTGCAGTAATGGATTTGGTTCACTTAGACAAAAATTTAATCAGCAAAGTCCCATTAAAAATGTTAGTGTCACCTTGCTTTACTTGTGTGCTGTTTTTTCAGTGGTCTTCAATGTGTTGAGTTTTACTGGTGCTGCTTTCCAAAGGCAGCAAATTTCAATGTCATACAGTTGAGTATCTTGAGAAAACAAACTTTACAATTTGCACACACAAGTCATTGGGCATTCATCCAGTCATGAGTAGAAATAATGTTACTCATCCAACTGATTGCAAATGAGCAACACAGCTTGAATTCTGAATATTTGCAATCAATCTATAGAGTAAAAAGAGAAAAAAATACTCTTCTCATTATATAAAATGGAAGAAATCACAATCTGCTTGCCAAGACTGTGGAAGTAGATTAGGAAGCTTAAATCATTGAATAATTATACTTATTGTGAATGAATTGCTCTTTTGCTTATCAAGTAGATTTCTAACAAGCTTGTCACTGTATCACAGCAATACCTTAAATCTAAGAAGCCCAAAGAGCTTTACAAGTGGTAGTCAAGTCTGATAACATCCTGTTGAAAAAAAAATATGTTCATCTGCTGAAGGTGGGTGAAATTAGGCCCAGAAATACAACAACTTGCTCAAGGTCACAAAGAGAATCAATTGATTAAGCAGTGGTGGATCTTGAGAGGTTTTTCCAGTTTGCTTTTTAAAGCCCAAGACCTAGTGCAACTGACTTTGATAGTAATAATAATTATTATTAAAAAATAAAGTTGAGAGGGATTTTTTTTGTTTGGTTTGCTTAGGTTTGGTTTTTTAGTTTTGGGTTGTTTTTGTGGGTTTTTTTTCCTGCAAAGGTGCCAGGAGACGAAAGATGTTGTAAGGCCAGGAATTAGGCTTTTTTCTGCATCAGTGAAATAGGTAGCAGAGCTTTGTATAATTTATATTGTGCTATCTCTGAGAAACACATAGTGGTTTTCAGAGGACAAGAGGTTTCCTGTAAGAATCAAATTGTTTCACAGAAGGAACACTATCAGCACTGAATGCTGAAAACTTGCATAGCTTTTCCATTTACTACAACAAGAATTTTCTTTTTTTTTCAAGAAGGGAAAAAAACCCAAACAAATAGGTGATCTTTTTCTCTTGGTTTACTGAAATAGACAGGTATTTGCCTATTGTAGGGAATATATGTTCAGTTTTGTGAAAAATGCAAATACAGCCTAGTGGGGAAATGCACTTTACAACAGTCTAGTCATCTGGTTTTTGTAATTCTAAATAATTTTATTTTTCATGATGTAGAAGAAGAGAAATTGACATTAGCCAAAGTACCTCTTCCTTGTATCACCTGGACGTAGTTGCACGTTTCGCTCACAAGATGGCACAAGAACCATCGAGTTAGAGCATATTCTCACTGAACACGAAGTGTTGCAGGAAAAAAAATAAGTAGCAATGTCATAAAACTTCAAACGATTTTTACTTGGAGATGACCTGTTACAACATTATTTTAAGAAAGACAGCGATCTTTTACAGTAAGTACATATAAACAGGTTATGATCAGCCACAAAACTGGCAGCTGGAGTAAAGTCTAACAGTTTATATAAGCATCAAAAGTTACAAGGAAGTAGAAACCTATTGGTTATTTCAGGCTTTAGCATGAACAAAACCACGATGTATTGACAAGATTGAGACTAGCCCAGAATGCTGCATTCCTCAAGGAATTCTAAATCCTAATTAAAACCGCCTGCATGCAAATCTGTACCATGAGGTATTCGGCTCCATATGCTGCATCACATTTTGGACCTGTTAACAGCATCAGTTTAGTCCTCTGGAGGTTGCTACTTGCTATCCAATAATTTAAAATAGATTTTTAACTTGAAGCACTAGTGTAAAAAAAAACATTCTAAGAGGGCGGTTTTGCTAGTATTAAATGGTGAATGTGGTTGCAGACTATAAAAATAAGTAACTTTAAAATAAAAAAAAATACAGCTAATACTGATTGTTTATCTAAGTGAAGCAAATGAAATATGTGGGTGAAAACATACAATTTATCAGCACCAGGCTATACCTCTCCATCCCTTTATCCTGCAATAACTTCACTTGCATACTCCTTTTTATAGTTTTCAACTCTTTTCCTCAAAAGAATTTTTCTGGGCTATCACTGTTCCCTCAGCCACTGTAGAGTCTCCATGCCTCATTAGCTCCCACCTTTGTGGCTCCTTTCCCCCTGCAGCTCCCCCCACATCCCTAGAAGCACCATGTTCCCACTTCCATTCTCCGATCCCTCCAATTCTGCTGCTGCATTCCCCCAGCGTGGGAGCACCGAGCCTGGCAAATTCTCTTTTTCCACCCCTTGCCTGATCTAAAAAACAGCTTCTGGCACATGGTTGTTGTGCTGAGGTTACTACTGAGCATTTGGAGAGATGGAGCTGGCAAATGCCACCAGCCGCCGTGTCTCAGTTTCCATGCCAATAAGCCCGTGGTGCGAATGCAGCATGGCAAAACAAACACCCTGGGTTTATATCAGAAGATTACGAAGTAATCATGCAATATAAGAAATAAATAAGATATCATTATTGCCTAAAACAAATGATACAGAGAAACAAACAGAAATCACAGAACGAGTGGCTTGACCCTCATGTGTTTTCTGTTCCAGAATTCTCCTCTAGTCCAGCTTTGCTCAGCACATGACACAGCAGGCCATTTGTGCTTTGCAGCTGAAAGCCCCTCCTCAGTCTTCTCACCTGGGTGCCCTACTTAGTAGAATTTATACAAAAAATAGGACTCCTCTTCCTAGTGCACGCTGCTAGTGACTCCTTCACAGTTCTCCAACTATAAATAATAAAAAGTGTGATTTGTATTGCTTAGTTTTACATGTATCTATGTACTGATTTGAAGCTTTAACTATGTATTTTCATTATATTTGTCCTCAATGCCCTTCTGAGCATCAATCAGTAGGATAGCACTTACTGAATTACTCCAAAGGATAACCAGGATTGTCCCCTAGCTCTGCTTCTTAGCCCTCATTGGTCTTGAGTAGATGTAGTTGTGGTGGGCTTTCTGGCCCCTTAAACCTGCCGAGTTTCACAGCTCTAATTTGGGACACTGCCTGGCTATGTTAGCATCTGCTGGGGGACACTGGAGGCCCCACAGTTTGAAGGGATGCAGTGAGACTGTGCTAATTCCAGCTTTAATTATGCTTCTCTGAAAGGTCCCACTGAAGGGGCTTTCTAGGGAGGGCTGGCCTCTGAGCATAGTCTCTAGTGACATTCCCATGATGCCCATGAGTTAGTTCATCTTACGCCCAAGCATCTCATGCAGCTCCTGGGTATAGCTTTTCCTCATAGCAGTGCTTGGCATGGGTGGTTCTCCTCCTCCTGCATCTGTCTCCCCTGTGCAGCCCTGGTCATCCATGCTGCTCCTTTACTTGTACCGATTGGTCACTGATCAAGATTAGGAATTTTACAGGTTTGTCTGAACTTAATTTATGCACTAATGGAAGTTCCAGCCTCACAAATAGGTGCATCAGATGTAGCAGAGGAGGCAAC
>NW_010429801.1:2073-10200 GCF_000710305.1 Buceros rhinoceros silvestris | reverse complement strand
CAGGAATGAAAAGTAAAGGAAGAGCAGAGTAATTCCTTCAGACAGCATCAGTGATAAGAAAAAGATAGAGAAAAATGCTACCCTGAGTCCTTTTCCCTCTTGGATACATATGTAATCCAATACAGGGAACTTTACAGGTCAATGTTAAAATAAGCCAGGGCATCTATCAGGTGTAATGGTGAATCCAAGGAAAGCTATCTTGAAATTTCTCTAGGGAAGAGAAGGAATAGAAAAATCATAAAAATAGGGACTGGAGCAAATGTGGATAAAGACAGAGAACTCTTCTATCTTTGCTTCTTTGGTGCTCTTATCTCCCTCCAGGGCTAGTTTTCATGGCAATAGCTGCTCCCAGCAATTGCTCAAGTGGCAGAAGCCTCTGGTGCTGAAGATGGCAGCCTTGCCCCATGCTAGGTTGTGTAGACCTAGACACCTGGGACTGCGGAGAGTCATTTTAAAATTTGACCCTTGCACTGCTCACACGTTCCTATTTCCCAGACTTCTTGAATAGAAGTGTTCCCACTGGTACCCTTTCTTTTTCTGCTGTCCCAGGTCTACATGAAATCTAGGAGGAAAACTAGACTCTGCTTTTCTTAAATTAAAACTCTATTTATAAGTTGAAAGAAAGATAAATCCAGAGAATCAAGTGCCCAACAGTCAAGGAAATATGATTTTCTCATGAACCGTATCACATTCGCTGTGCAGGCAGGGTAGTCCTTGGGGTATTAACTGCATACCGAAGGACACAGGAATTGTGTGTGTGTGTGGTGGCATTCCAGTACAATTTCTTACAGGAACTGGAGAATTCTGGACAAAGGCAAAAGGATGGTCTCAGGTTAAGACAGGCAAAGGCTATTGTAGACAAATGTTTGTTTTCTTGCTTTTGCCACAGAGATCTCATACAGCGCTAGGCATTTCACAAACCCTCACTTTCCACAGGTGCAGAACCAAGATACTCCTTCTTTTGAAAGGTCTTCGTAGACACAGCCACTTTTTTGCAGAAGTGCTGAGCATCAGCAGCTTCAGCTGAAATCAGGGGGAGCTGGGCTTTGTACAGACAAAATGCTGTGCGCTCCAGGGAGTCAGTCTAGGGTGGAATTGGTATCAGCTGACGTTGACCAGCCACAACTTAAACTTCTGGTATAAGCAGGTCAACTACATTCCCTCCCTGATAAGTGGAACATCACAATATTTTATGTATATTTATCAAAGAACTGCTTGCTGAAGGCATTTTTTCTCTCATTTTTTTTTCTGACTTGAAGACAGCTTAGGATTTAAGCATTTTGAATGAAATGATTAATTTCTTTCTTGATATTGCGAACTGGACTCTGATAATAGTGGATTCGTTTATCTTATTTGTTTTGTTAATCAAATAAAAGTCCTAATCATAGAGAGATATTGTGAAAATAAATTCATTGATGTTTATGAGATACTTGGATACTGTGACCAGGCTCATTATAACAAGAAAATCAATGAAAAAATTAATAATTCTGTACACGGAGCACAATTTGAATTAAATAATGCATGGAGACATCTGTTGAATGTAAAATGCCATATGAAATACCACTCCACGTGACTGAAAGCAGCAGAGGGCCTGTGAAAACAAAAATAACTGTGTAATTAAAAATGTATTTGACTTGTATTATGATACTACATAATAATACAAGGCCACAGTGGGCCTGCAATAAAATTGCTTAGACCATCTTAATTCTTGCCTTTCCTAAATCTGAGCGGTTAGGTTTATAATCCTGCCATTCCTTAACTGTTCTTTGAACACAATATATACACACATAAAAAACCTCATAAACTTTAATAGCATTCCCGCTTCTTCTGCTGTGAAGAAGGTATAGAGATAAGTACTGAATTTTTCAGTACTTATGTGGAAAACAGGCTCTTCTTAAATAAAAATACAAATGTTCTGTGAACATAAACTTGAAAAATAATCTCTCTGCTGATGATGTGATGAACCCAGAGCATTAGCTATGAAGATAATGTTCTTTTTTGTACCAAAGCAATTTTTGTTGGTGCTGGAAAAGTCATTACAAGTCTCAAATATCTACTGTTTTTATCAGTTTCCTCTTTTAAAAGCTATGAATTTTTACTAACAAAAAGATGAATTTAGTACATTTTAACTGGGTGTTCAATAGGCCAGCAAAACACATGTGTGTTGGGTGAATTTAAATGTGCTTGACATCCGTAAGAGTCAAGATCAACATATCTGAAGCAGGGCACTGACTGAAAAAGCAGCTTTGGACCTCTGGGTCTTAATCTTTCTACAGCCTTTCAGTACCACATAATTGCGGCAAAATAATCTGCACTTTCAGCTACTCTAATAAAGCTCTTGTTACAGTGCAAGTGGGCAAAGTAGTTGTCAGAAACAACACAGAGAGACCTGTAGCTATTTTATGAACAGAGAAATATTTGCCTTACTGAGCCTATCACTAAAATCAGTATTTCCATCTTTCCACCTCACGTTCCTGATCTAAGGAGTTTGTGGTTCCAGGGAAAGCTCGTTCAGCTCACTGATCTGATGGCCACACACCAAGGTAAAATAACTCCCAGGTCAGGAGCTGGGCAGGAAGTGAGTATCCCATTAAACTGCATTACCTGTGGGAACACCCAGTTTAATGTAACGGGAAAATCCCTTGGGCTTACATCCTTTGAGCCCACAGAGGGAGTGAATCCACCACTCCTTGGGCCACACCTTACCTGAAATGAAGAGGGAACAGCTTATCATCATCTCTATTTCTTCTATTTAAAAATAAACTAACAAAGGTATTACACCTGCATTTTCTGAAGGGCTGAGAAAACGGACTCCCTTAGTTTTTCAAGTCCCACAGGGCTTAGCCTGAACCAAGGCAAAGAGCAGGTCGTGATGCATAGAATTGCAGGTGGCTAAAAAAAATGGCAGAAAGCAAAGGGATACACACATGGATTTCTACTATCTGTAGAACTGCTTTTAGACCTAGACACCTAAAATTTGCATTTGTCATATTTGGACACACAAGCATTTTTCATATTTGAACTTAAATGTGAAATTCAGCCAGTAATTACTCTGCTGGATGTAGGCAATGATTCTCTGTCAGGGCTATTGTTATTTTGGGATCTCCTTCCATAGTCATGTTGGACAAATAGACATATTTTTGTATTTTTAAGTGATCTGAGTCCTTGTATTTTAAATAAGCCAACTGGGCTCTCAATCTCTGCAAACATAAGCTACAGCCCATGCCTAAATGATCAGGCACTTGTTCTGTTTTGTGTTAGAGTGTATATCTGTCAGTGTTAGTAACGTCTGAATAGTTCTCTAGAGCTGAAAAATGCTATAAAAATTCAAATTTATAGTAAATGGTACAGAAGACTGGGCACCAGACAACGATTTAGATGGCTATTTGCTACCAGTCCACTGGATTTTCTTGAAAATCAAGATTCTACTCATATTAAACTGGACATCTCCAATGTTATTCATTTTGAAAGTTATCACCTGACTTCTTTGGCTACAGCTGTAGCATCTCACTGTTGTGTCTATCTTTGTGCTGAATTCTGCAGTTCTGAATTCTCTGTTCTTGATGAGTGTTTTTTGATAGTTTTTATAGTTGCAGGAAGCAGGGGAAGACAAAGAAGAATGTTGAATGCTTTGGAAGTTATGAAAGTTATCTCTGAAGCAATAACAAATTTCTTTCTTGCAGACTGACCTTACCAATGCTCAAAGCCATCTTTCTTTGTAATAACTCTAGCTTAATTAAAAGGTTAAATCCCTACTGCATTCACTAAGAATCCCTGTTTTAAAAAGTCTAGATAATGGAATAACTTTTTTTCAATTTCTTCACATTTTCAACTGAAGGAAGTAAATGTCTTATATGAAGTATCATGAAGAAAATAAAATCTAAATTCCTTAATGACTAGATTTCAGGAAGGCTACATAAGTGACTGTCAGCTGAATAACGATGTCATGGTACATTTTCTGTTGTTCTTAATTATTATAAAATGAGGACAAAGCAAAAGCCATCCTGGATAAAATTAGATTCAGCCCAGATCATAAGGCAATCATGAGGCACTGTTAACTTTGAAATGAAAGACATTACTATAAAATGATACCCAGAACAAAACTCACATACAATCCCAAGCAAATAGCTTGGTCTAGATGCAGCAATTTTATTATTAGGCAGAGAGGGTTTTTGAAGTCCTGACCCAACAAACAGGTTGATTGTTTATATAAACAAATATTTCCCAGTGTTTTATACATGCACTGGGCCAAATCGTCAGATCTGCGACATCCACCTGGGATTATGGTCCATTTACAGCTATTTGATTATTCATTTTCCTTTTTTTTTTGTACTTGACTAAGTGTTAGATGGATAGCCAAAGACCTATCTCTGTGTTTTCTGATGAAGTAGCAATGTAAACTCCCTATAATAAAAAAGTTCTTCTGTAAAAACATCTTTTTCTCTGCCTAAACAACTTCTACAAGAGCAAGTGAGTCACTCTGCATTTTCTGTCAATCCTCTGCTACTCAGTTGATAATATGAACAAGGAAAACAACTTACTGAGTCTGGAGCTGTGATTTTCTGCTGAGGAAAAGGAATGCTCCCTGGGAACCAAGCTGAGAGGTACAGCTCGGTTTTATCTTGACAATGAGAAAGCAAGCATGACTTTAACTTGGCATTGACCTTTGTTGCAGTTGGATCAGTGATCTAAAAGTCAGTGGCTATATATGTAACAGTATTCATATCAAACTATGATGTATACAGTGTGAAAAACACATTTTACTATTTATAAAACATCTCTGCATGAGCAAAGTTCTGCAAACATTAATCACAACACTGTGAATGACTATTGACACCAAGGAAAATGCACCTTTTTGAGTGATTCATCTCATCTCTGCTGCTCAGAACGGGGTGGTGGACTGCCCTTTAATGGCGCCGTGTCCTTGACACTCACTACCCAAAAGCTGAGATACCTGCAGTGGCGAACCTCACACAGAAGCTCCTTTCACTCTCAGACCTTGAGATAAACAGTGGACATGTGCTCCCTCTTGGGAGGTGTGTTTGTTTTTCTACATAGTGACTTGGCATTTTGTCCTAATTGCTACGTGACTAAACCAAAACGAAAAGTGCCTATGTGGGAATTGCTACAACTTGTTGTGAACATACGTCGGTACTTTTGAAAGCTGATAGTCTCCAGGTAGTGTTAAATCAGGGTGGTTCTTCTACAGCTCCCTTTGGGAAGGCCTGCACCATCTAATTTCCCTTGCTACCATGCAAACGATTAGACTCAACATTGAACACAGCATTATTTGAATCCTGGTTGTCAGTAGTATTTTGGCCCTATACATCCATGTTCTCACAGACACTTTTCAGCTTTATTAGCTTGTTAGAAGTCTGGCCTTATTAACTTTTTTTAACCACCAAAATGATGATTAAATGGTGCAGCAGGAAATGTTTTGAAGAGTTTCTTCTACAGATGATTAACTGGTTTTATGAGATGTGCTCTAGTTCTCTGAACAAATGTAGGATGATATCTCACTTTTGCAGTGGCCTCTTCTTATATATTTATATATATTATTACAATAGTGAAATAGCTGGAGACATAGGATCTTTGCAATAAATAAAAACATCACGGAGACTCTGTAAGAATGTTTCCTTAATTTACTATTTCACAAGAAAATTCAGCATAAATCCGTCTCTTAAAATAATCAGGCCCCAAAAATACATAACGGTAGTAGGACAAAATCTTCTGAAGTACTTTGTTGGAGTTGATGTTTTCCAAGTGAAGCACATTCAAATGTTGTGCCAAAATTTCTGAAGCAGTTTAGTTATTATGCTTATCGCGTGAAAATTTGCAGTTCTTGAGTTCCTCCCACCTCACTAAGTTTTGCACGTCAGTGTTGCTCATTTGCATGTGTTCAGCACTCACCTGAAAATAGGTCAGAGTTCTGCATTTTCCAACACCCTTGCAGACCTCCTGACAACTCTCTGCATGTTACCAAAGTTGACCTGCCTGGGAAATAATTTGAACACCTGCACTTTAGGTTCGCATTGCCAGCTATACTAGCTACCACCATGTGCGTAAGTGGCTCGTCAGGAACTCTGGACCCATTTTGTGCCTTGTCCTGGTCTCTCAGAATGCTTCATATTTCTCAGAAGCATTTTTATGTAAATAAACACTGTCTTTGAACAGACTATATATGTATGGCACCTATTTGCAGTTCTATACAAAAAAAGGACCTTTTTTTTGTATCTCATAATTCTGAAGTTGCAAAAGGTGCTATTTCAATGTTTCTTCTTTGAATTTACAAGGCAAAGAAGAAAAGGTAGCCATTTCCTTTAAAACATGAATTCTTAAAGAGACTTCACATCTGTTATTTCTATCCTGTCATGTTCTTGTTTATATGTTTGCTGTTTTCTAGAATATATAAAAAAATCAATATTTGGTCCTTGTTAGCCAGACGTGGAATTTATATTCCTTGTTATCAGTAAGAAAATATATTCAGAAAAGCCCCAAAAGACCACAAAAAGAATAAAACCCCAAAAGATATCCCAAGTGGAATTAATGCTAATATCTGTATTTATCTATACCACTACCCACAGGGGTTTCACTTTAAGTTCAACTATGTAAAAAACTACTTAAGCTACTTTCATAGTGAATCAAACTTCCTTGAAAAAACAGGCCAATGAAAATCAACATATTGGTCAAGTGCTTTGCTTCACTTGCAGTGCCAGTTTTAAAAATAATATTACAAGCTAACACATGATGAAAAACAATACTAAAAGGAAGATTTCTAATACAATACTTTGTTTGTTTGAATATGTGATTTTATTTTTTTAGACATTTAATGAAGATGGATATATTTCCCTGAAACTTTTCCAAAAAGAGAAGTTTTATCTCAACTCTTTCTACTACCTTAGTTACATCAAATCACATAAGCAGCCAACATATATACATATTCACACAACTTTCATTTTCTGTTTACTCCCTGCTCCCTTACAGGAGTTTGTTTAATAAATATTTCTCCTAAAATCCCTTTAATGTACTTATTTTAGATTTTTGTGTATTAAAATTACAGAAGAAGAAAGCCTAGAATAGAGAATAATACTATTCATTAGAACTGAAGGTCAAGAAGGGATAACAATATAATTTATTGGAGCTTTAATATAGCTGAAAAAACATGGGCAAACATTTGGGCACGCTCTACTATAAATTTTTTTCCTATTTTTAGACATTCCTAATCTGTCTGCCAAGTACCAAAGAGAGATTTAGAAATGAAACAAAACAAAAGGAGTTCAAGGATGATGTTAAAACTCACATTTCCCTCAAGAATGAGGGAATTCATAGATATCCTAAAAGTGCAATTGCCTATTGCAGAGTTTCTTGAAACTTTCTCTGATCTCTTGTGCAATTCCTTATATTTCCAAGTTTCAAAAGAATTTTAAAGAGGGGCTAAATTATTTCTAAGTTAGTTAAGTGTCCTACAGCTCATTAACTGGAGAAATTCAGCACACACCTCTGGTCTTAGGAATCATTCTATTTCTTTAACCTTATCACTTTCAGTGAAATGTGCTCCATGTTTGACAAGTCTAAGGTGAGATGCACAAGCTTAACAGTAACAGGTTTGCATTCATCCCTTTGTGTGAGATGCTTTGCAACAGCCATCATAGCGACAATTAATTTAAATAGCATGAAATATTCAGTGAACCCAATTCCCTCTCCCTGTATAAATGGCCATTTTAGCTAAGGACTAATAACACAAGTGGAGAGATGAATATTGATGGCAGATCTTTTCCTCCAGATATTCAGGAACCACTGAATGCAGAACTTTCTTCTTCTGCGGAAAATATGTTCTTAATTTCCTGAGATTCATTAGAAAATCCCCAGATAGTGCTGTGTCCAGCAAGTACACTCATATGTGATCAACATCATTTGAATGAATGATCACTGCTAATAGAAGGAGGTTTCCTGTGCTCTCAACCCTCTTACATTCACAGATGAGTTATGGTGCTTCCTGCCCTGCTCCAGCCCTGCAGCACTGCCTGAGATGCTTCCAAGAGGTGCAAAAATCACTGGGAGGAACCAGAGCTTGGAAGGGAGTGGGAATTGAAGACTTCCCACCAAATAAAGTGGGGTGGGGGGGGG
>NW_010429801.1:0-1974 GCF_000710305.1 Buceros rhinoceros silvestris | reverse complement strand
GGGGGGGGGAGTTCGACATTTTTAACTTCTGCATCAGCAGCACAGACTATCTGAGGAGTTAAGGGAAGAAGCAAAAAAATCCCAGGAATTTCACAAACACATGAATGGCCAAAGAGGATTAAGAAATGAAAACAAACAAACAAACAAACAAAAAAAACCCCACTCAAGTCCCTTTTATTCAATACTATCTTTTATAAATAACTCTATGTGGTGGCTAGGTGGAGGAATTTGCAGCTGTTGGTAATGCCAACATATAAATAGCAGTAACAAACTCAGGGGAAGCTGGAGAGCGGCAGAAGGAAAGTAAGATCTTGAAGAATTCAAGTATGCCATCATTTTATGTAGACATAGGAACAGGAGGAAATTAAACTAGCAATACTGAAAATGCCTCCGTCAGCTCTAAGAAATGCAAAGATAAATATAAAAATGATCACCGATGGAAACGGACAAGGTCAGACAGGTCCCTGATAGTACAGAATATTGCCGAAATATCAAGTGAGAGTCTCTCCCCTTAAGGAAATCCTATGGTTCTGACATATAGAACAAGGTTATAACAGAAGTGTTGATAGTACCTGCACACAAATATGTATCTGTGCAGTGTTATATCATGTAAGCAAAGCTGGCAGTCTCAGCTTGCACTGTAACACCTGTATAGACATCAGTAATGAACAGCATAAAAAAGGCTTTAAAGGGGCGTTAGTAATTTATCTTACTGAATTTTAAATGAAAAGTCATTGGCAATGTCAGCCGCAATTTTTCCATCTTTCTTGATGCTTTCTAATTTCTTAGACAGACAGAAGACTACACTGTCATAGCAAAAGTAGTCTCACCATTAAAAGGAACACATTTAAAGTGTTCCTTACAGGGAAGAAGAATGTTGTTACTGCAAAATGTAAAGCACATGATATCGGGTTTATTCAAAAGATTCCTACTAGCTGAGTGGGATCATAATGACCAAATGCACTAACTTTATTCATACAGAAAAATATTTCAATTCACAATGACAAAGTCCCTTATCAGGTTGGTGGTGATGCTGAAAATTACCAACAGCATAAATTCTGATGATTTTGTACACAGGTTTCTTTACATGAAATAAGACACTGTAAACATAATTTACTTCTATTTTATTTTATATCTGTGACAGGCCTAAATCCACACCTGCACTTCCCAGTGCACATTTCTATTATTATCATGCTTTATCCAAAAATTTCTGTGGGACACTGATATGCAAACAAGTCTGACAGGTTTGTAGATGTCAGAAGCAGCAATAGGATAAGCACCCTTCTCACTGTGAGTAAATTGTTCGGCAGAAAAAGCAGCTTCACCAAATTAAATAGGTTTTGGGGGTTTTTTTTTAACAGAAATTATTTCTATAAACTGACATCTTACTTCCATCTGTGATCTTGGCTCATCTGTTCATGTTTTCCACTATGGTAAGAGCAGATATTATTTTGAGGTCGGTCTGGATTAATCAATGGTATTTACGTATTTTTCCATCTCATACTTACAAGGCCACTGATGGTTGCAAAGCTGGCAGCAAGCATGTAGGAAATGTGGGCACTTGCTTTCCATAACTAAATTTCACTTATGATTTGGTTTTCTATATGTTAACTGTATTTGATCTCCCAAGGTAAACATCCCAAAATATGAAAGAGAAGAGAAACAGAACCCTTCAATCCAAGGGTAAAGCTTTTGGAATCAGCAAGTCCCAGAACAAGATTCCTGTGTGACTCCACTGTTCCCTAATATCCTGCAGTTCTTGTTATCTCTGGATAAGTTGCTTTCCACTATCTTCTGAAGGCTGAAAAATTTCATTTCTGCTCAGCAAATTAAAAGGTCCAAAGCTGAAGCCCTTAGACAGTTCTGCTAAGCACCTGCAGCCATATGCCAGGCAGTACTAAGCTAGCTTCAACATCTCATGTTACTGAAATCAATACTTATATATATATATATATATATAAAAAATCTATGGCA
>NW_010429800.1:6262-11869 GCF_000710305.1 Buceros rhinoceros silvestris | reverse complement strand
TATTAAATATACATGCTTTTTTCTGCACTGAATATGTATACCTTTTATTAATTAAATAGGAAAGTAATTCATCCACAAATGACAAAGGAATTCCAATCCAATTCAGAGAATTGATAACATATGGTTTGGCTGAAGTGTTCTTGTCAAAAGATACAGGTTTTTTTTTCAAAATCATGATTAACTATATAATATTATTAAATGTTTTAATGAAATGCAACAATGAACTTTAAACAAATTAGAATGACATATTTTAAAACTATTTTTAAGATCTTATATCCTTTTTATTTTCCCTTCTGGTACAAAATTTTGAACTGCAATTCTCTTTTTTTTTGGCTCAAATAATAAAAAAAAAAAGATTGTAAATTTTGAACAGAACAAAAATTCTTGTTCCTATAAGATCACACAAGATAATTAAGGCACTTCACAGTACAGATGTTTACAATATTAGGTCTTTTCTTCTGTGGACAGAGGTAACCTTGCAGATTAAGCTTCATAATGAAACATATTTTTAAAAGTATTGCAGTGAGTTAGGAAGGTTTATGCTCTCTTGCACTTGAAAATCCCACCCAGCCTGCGTAAATGATTGAAAAGTGAATTGGAATAAATTTTTTCTTTTTCTCTCTGCAAAATAGCATTATTCTTTGGATCCCTCTAACTTCTGCACCATAAGGAGGCTGAAGGTCTTCTGTGAAGACACGAATCAGCGTACTCCCTGACACAGCAGTGCTGTGAGAGAGACCTGGGCTTGCTTCAGGGAGGTCTCAGGACTTTCACCATATGAGCTGCAAGACAAGTGGACTGCACTCTAATTGCTTGTTAATATTGACAACAGTATTAATTACTGCCATGGTAGAAATCTCATAGTACTTTGAAGCCTTCTTTTTGCCATTTTTTTTCAGGTTTGTGATGGAGAGGCTGCCTCTCACCACTTGGAGTGTACGCTGGAAACCACTAGAGCATGCCAGGGATGCCTGGCTGAAAACTTTGCACAGCTTTTCTCTATAAGCCTGTATGAGGGAGGACGGAGGGAGGGGGGTGGTGTATGCAGCACACAACCTTTTGGATGTATGCCTTTGGCTGCAGAAGTGAATAACCCTGAACTCAAAGGCCAAAGACAGCCAAGGTGCTCAACCTTTGCTGCTATGTTCAAGGCAGGTCTACACACTGTGTCTCCTTTCTAAACATATACATTTAGATCAGGTTGCTTTTTGCAAGCCACTGCATTATTTGCCTTTTCAGGCCCCAACCTCTGAAAAATCTGTTTCTTCTAGATTGCTGAAGTGTAAATTCTCAAAATCACTCAGAGAATCCAGCTTTCAAGAGACAGCTAGAAAAAGCTGCCTCCTGCAGCTGGAAAATTTTTCAGTACCAGTCCAGACCTTGATCTAGTAAAGCACTTACTTTCATGAATGGCCAGTGGATTTCCATAGGAAAGTTTGTGCTTTTGGGTACCTCACAGCACTGAGTCCTATAGGAAATAGTAAAATAAACATCCCTTGCTGTAGGTAGACAGACATAGGTTTGTGTCCTCGAAGATTTATACATATGAATAACACAACTCATATGGGGTTCATAGTGTCAAGGTTGTTGGCTGTCCCTGTGATATGGGATACATCAAATCTGGGTAAGCATTTCTTTCTGTGTTTTTCTTTCAGGCTGTTGGGTTTTGTTTTTTGGTTTAGTTTGTTTTTTTTTTCCCTCTGAGAGAGATTATTTACCAATAAAAAGTCAAGAAATGCATATGGTATATGGTTAACTTTGAAATGACAGTGAAGAACATTGCTTAAATGAGGGTCCATTGAGAGCAGCTAAATTTATTTTAAAAATGAAGAATTGTGGGGAATACATAAGCACTAAGTTTCACCCCATTATTCCCTCAGACAAAATACATACTGTCAGGCAAAAAGAGAGAAAGTTGGGAGTTTTTTATAGTTGATGTTTGTTTGTTTTATTACATCATTCAAAATCTTATTTGCTCAGTAAACTGCAGTCATATAAAGATCCCATGGGAAGCTCAAACCTTTTCCAAAATCAAGAAGAAGGGAACAGTAAAATAGTTATTAACAGGCAAGGGAACTCATTATGTTTTGTATTAGAGAAGTTTGTAAACTAGGTTCCATTAAAAGATTGTTTACCTGCACTATTGTTTGGAAGTGCAGAGTCTATCTTGTTAAGTATTCACATTTATTGACTGTTTGTAAAACCAGGTGCTCCTAGGACAAGAGGTATTTTTTACAATAAGTAATTCTGTTATGAAACAGAGATGTATATATCAACTTATTAGAGATCATCTGCATAGCGAGGTGTGAAAAAGATCTCAGGAAAAAAAAGTACAAGGCTGCTGTAATTTGTGTTTTGGGAAAGCATATATAAAATACCTTCAGGGACCATAAATTTAGATGGCTTACCAGACAACATTAATGACTTTCTCAGCACAAAGGGCAAAACACCCCACTCACTAGACAGTGCCTACACAGTACACTTCCCAAAATGACTCTGCTTCTGGCAAGCATAAGGTCTAGGTTTAAATTTGTTAAAAATAATGGAAAAGAATATGAAGCAGTATACTTTTTTCAAGGAATGCAGGTGCTAGCCAATAAAATAGGACTCCAGGGGCACCTTCGTATCTTCTTCGTATCTTCATACTTTCTGTCTTCTTGTCCTACAGAAGAAAAAAAAGTGAATTGCTTGATTGTTTTGTTAAGACCTATTCACCTCTTACATGTTTCATTTAATTTAGCTGATATGTCTCCTTCATAATCAAATGTATTTTCATACACTTAGAGCTTGTTGATTCCAACTCGTTTCTTATATTTCACTGAAAAAAGGCTCTGTATCAGTGTGTCTCTCACAAGACAAGATACCAGTAAAAACTGAGTTACTTTCCTGATGAGCCCTATCAAGACTGGGTTTGGGAATGATGTAAAATAATGTATTTTTTCTTTTTTTCAGGCAAAGGTATTTTATATCCTGCCTCATATTATGCTGCATTTAATCTTCTATGAGCGTAGTATTATCTTTTTCCAAAGTACATTGGAGCATAATGGTACATTGATGCAGACTCTGAATATCATTTTGGGAAGACTCAACAGTTTAGTGGTGGTCATCCTGGTATTCATCAAGGTATCATAATGGTAATGGTCCAGAATAGTGTTATTGCTTTCTTGATAATGGTGTCTCTGGCTAGTCTGGAATTATCCAGTACTGCTAGCCATAGGAAAATGTTTTGAACGAGACAAGGATATTGGCTGGTACTGGAACTATTTCGTAGGGGAGAACCTGGGAGAGTAATTCACTCCTCCAACATCCCCACATGGACTGGACTGTCAAAACATGTTCCTCACATTGTTCTCCCTTGTTGATGACAGAAAATAACATTGTCCAAGTATGTTCTTCCCTCAGTTGCAAAAGATCAAGACTAGAAGAAGAGATGGGGACCTAGAAAGAAAACCTGACAATCCATCTCTGCCCTTTCAGCTCAGGCTTTAGGTGCATGATGCCTCTAAGAGCTACAGCCACACGGCTAAATTACTTATCCCTTGTGTAAGGTTGAAAAGGACTTTGTCTTACAGATCTGGGAAAAAAAAAAAATCTATTTCCACTATAGTCTCCTTCATTTGTCTTATCATATACTGTTGAGACGTGTTGAAGCTGCTGCTTAAATCTACAAATGCACTTTTTTCAAATTCTGTGGCCTCATCATACCTCCATATCTTCATGACTAATTACCTAAGCCAGCTTCATTGTAGCTCTCAAGTCTCTTAGTACTTTTCCTCTAATTACCAAATGCAACAAACTTTGAATTAGGTATTTTCTATGTAAAAAATTAAAGTGAGGGGACTACAGATTTTTAATCAGCCCTATCACTTTTTTTGGTCTGGTATCTGATGGTTCTGTTTATTATACACAACTCAGACCCAACACATCACACGTATACTAAATTGAAGTGCATTGTTGTTCAGCCTTGTATGTGCAGAATGGAAAGTAGGGTAAGAATGAGAAAAAGAGGTATAATTCCCAAATAGTTCCTTGAACAAGACTTTATGCATTTGTACTCTACCTGAAAAACATGGTTGACAATACTATTTTCTCCCTCTTCCATTCAGCCTATCTAGTATAAATATTAAAGCCTACTGTCAGGACTACTTATTTCAGTATGGTCAGTCTCATTCTAATTTCCTCAGGTATAGGATAAATATAAGTCAGTTCTATACTTATTATATCTTTAAGATACTACCTGCCTTCCCCAACCAGACAGTTTAATATGTTTCTCTTTTTTTTTTTAATTATTGCATTTTTGCTACCTTAGCAAACATGATCATATCCATGCAGATTACTGCTATGAAGAGCACACTCTCAACCTCCAGTTCTGTCCATAAGGTACACATTTTCTTTGTCGGGTGGTTCATAGCTAACCTTATCCTTCCTTGTCCTGGTTTAAGATAAACAGGGCTGGTTTGTTTGTGATGGACATACCAAACAGCCAATTAGAGTATTCCTCCCGTCTACGTCAGCACGTCTCACTGGCTGCAGAGCTTTTGGCGGGCATGGTGTTTCTTTAGAACGGCATGCAGATGGAAACCATGCCTATCACTGTTGTAACTGCTGCTGCTGACATCGCTTTTCTCCACAGCCCTGCCACTGCTTCAGAAAGAGGGTTCCTGCCATGGCTTCCTGGCCCAGCCTGCACATGGACCGTCGCTGCCACACCCGTCTGCGGCCAGTCCTGGTTCCAGCCTGCACCACATATCTCCACCATTGAACTGACTGGTAGTTTTAATAGCTACTTTTTTTCTTTCCTTAACAGCGGTTTAACCCTCACTGCACCAGTTTTCTAATCGTATCTAATCTTGTTATTCCCATCTTAGTTTTCCTGTACACAATATCTTATCTTTCTATTGTTACTAAAACTGTTTTAGTTTCCCAAATTTAAGAGGCCTCACAAACTTTTTCTTTCTCCTTATCTCTTAACCTTCTCTCCTGGAATGGGAGAGGGGCTGATTAGAGAGAGACTTTGTCCCGTGATTGGCCAGCCTCAGCCAGGCAGTAACGTTCTTGAACTCTTTCACTGTATACTCAATTAGTAACTCCCCAGGTCTGTAAGTCTTCACTTTTCGTAGATTCATAGAATCTGGTTGGAAGAGACCTTTAAGATCATCAAGTTCAATTGTTCACCCTGCACTGCCAGGGTCCCTAAACCATGTTCCTCAGAGCCACATCTACACATCTTTTAAATGATTCCAGGGATGGGGACTCCACCACCTCCCAGGGCAGCCTGTTCCAATGTTTCACAACCCTCTCTGTAACAAAGTTTTCCCTGATATCTAACCTAGATCTCTCCTGTCACAACTTAAGGCCATTTCCTGTCGTCACTTGTCACATAGGAGAAGAGACTAACTCCCACCTTTCTTCAACCTCTTTTCAGGTAGTTGTAGAGAGTGATAAGGTCTCCCCTCAGCCTCCTTTTCTCCAGGCTAAACAACCCCAGTTCCTTCAGCTATTCCTCATAAGACTTGCTCTCCAGATCCTTCACCAGCCTTGTTGCCCTTCTCTGAACACACTCCAGCACCTCAATGTCCTTCTTGAATTGAGGAGCCCAAACCTGGA
>NW_010429800.1:2329-5989 GCF_000710305.1 Buceros rhinoceros silvestris | reverse complement strand
AACACTGCAGGGAGTTATTGTGGTCCAAGTGCAGGTTTTAGAAAAGGACTTCTGACTTTCCTCTCAGAGATGCTTCTAACCTTTGGGAGAAGTCACCTGAAAGCATCCACTGTTATCTCCGTGCGTTCTTTCAGATTTCTCCGTAAAACTCTGAATTGCCACAGTCCCTGTGAAAAAGTCCATAATGTACTTCTGATGTACAGAGGCCATCACCCAGTCATAGCCGTGTATAGCATCTTGCCATACTCTTGCCAGTTCACTTATATTGTCTTTCACACTGTAAGTACTTAGAGGCAAAGACCATTTGTATATTTAATATGATGGTGAACTGGTCCATGATTAAAGCACATAGGGTTTATAACAGTAATTGAAAGGCCTCCCAACACAAATTGTTAAAAAACGATATAAATATCTATAGATAATATTGTGTAAATATAACATATAACTATATTTTTATAAAATATCATATATTTATATGCATGGATTTAAATATAGTTGAACATCTATTTTACATTTATATTAAAAATACACATAAATTCAATAATGCTAAACATTGATGATGCTAAAAGAGCCCAAGCCATCAATTCCTATAAATCTAATCTCAAATGTAACAAATTTAAAACCAAAACAACGGCATTAATAGATCTCCCACTAGGCAAATACTATGTCAGATCCTGGACATGAAACAATGAGAAGATTTCATTTCCGTAAATCTTTTTCTACTGTACTACAATCTCATGTAGTTCTGAGCTTCAGCCTTAGTTTATTCAACTGAAAAATAGAGGTAGTATATCATTGATTGTTTTCTGGAAATACTTGAAGACAAGGAGGTCAACCTTGTGTATTCATGTATACTTACACTTTTTTTTAAATGTTACTGAAATGTTCTTAGCTGAACAGGCTGAGAACAAGCATTTTTTTTCTCAGTCTGAAAAAGAACATGAATGAATCATAATCTTGGTGTCAGTAATTTGAAAACAGCAGAAAAGTGAATAGGCAGCAGTTCTAATGCTGTAAGACATTTTAATGACAAAGAAACTTCTGTTAAGTATGTTCTGTGTAATACGAGAGCATGCATATATACAGGTGGGCCAAAGTACCAGTGTCTGCCCAATAATGCTGCTATTAATCTCTGATTGAAACATACCTGGTAACAGAACAGAAGTGTTTATAACATTTTCCTTTTTAGACAAATGAGACATATTAGAGCACCTGGAATAACTTGTTAGTTTGTTTGTTTTTAAAATTTTTTAAATAGCAGGAGACTTTGGACTCCTCATAATCAAGTCCCCAGTGAGATCCCAGGTGCAACTACATTTCTCATGCTCTCCCAAAGTCATGACTTGCTGTATGCCCTGGACAAAGGTTGATCTGAGAGAAGTTCACATTGCATTATGGAAACTCCTCTGAGGAACCTGGCCTTCAGAAAAAAAAAGAAAGACCAAAACCCTCCCTTGAGTATTTTCAGAGAAATGTTGTTTAATGATATATTGAACAAGTTCAAAATAAACCAATTAACTTCTTTCAGGAAAACAAAAGCACTTCAGTAGTTTTTATGTCAGATGTACATAGTCCCGCAGATTTTTCTGAATGTAGGCTTCGGGGGACTGAGATGTAACACTGCACAAATAGGATTGGCAGACATAGGACTGTCCAGACCTCTGATACAGCTTCCTTACTCTGTATTTAGCTATGGTCTTGATCTGTCCTGCATTACAGCATGTATGAATGAGGCAGAGGACAGATGTTCTTATCTCAAGTTCCTCTCTGAAAAGTGTCCTGTAGCTAATTCTTAGAGCTAGAGTCAAGTGCAGAGTGATGCTTTTCCTTCCCTGATTAGCAAAAATTGCAGTGCAGCTATAGTTCTAAACCAGAGATTGTTTCCTTCTGACTCTATAATAGTTTCAGCTGAACTTTTCTTTCACCAGTTTACCAGACTTTATTTTGAAGCTATTTACATTTTTGAATGTTACAACAACAGGGGACAACCCCCACACACAGTATAGCTCTGATTCTCATGGAAAATTGCTTCCTTCAGCATTAAATCTCTTTGAAGGCTCTGTAAGTAAAGGCCCACTGGAAACAAATATCTTTTATGCCATGTAGGTTTAATTAATTTATTCTGCAAAGCAATTATAGAGTAGGTAAGAGGCAACACAAGCAAAAAAGCTTGCTGGATTTCTAATGGAAATGTGAGGTCTGTGGGATCCCCATAAAATAAACATTTGTTTAAAAGCACTTCTTGTTTTTAAGGAAAGCTTCAGATGGAGACTTATGTTTGCATAAATAAGTAGAGGTATTCAAAGTGATTGGTTACGGGAATAGCAGAGAAAGACAGTTTCCGGCATTTTGACAAAAGAAAGTGCAATTGTACAGAGTGGGAAGCAAGTTTGCACAAGAAAAGCTGAGTCTCAGCCTTCGAACCATTCCTAGTGTGACTGCAGAAATGACAGCAGCACAAATAACAAGTATTCTGTGTCTGCTAATGAAAAGCAGAATATCAAGGCCTGTATTATTGGAAGGGATCATCCCTAAAACGTCTCTCGTACAGCTTGCAGTTTACTCGTATACCTGTGCAATGAAGACCACAGCGGAGACACCATGTGAGGCAAATCCAGGAGGCCTGTGAGTTTTAGGAAGTCGCCTGGATTTCAGTGAAACCATAGTATTGAAGTGCAGCCCACAAATCACTCCAGCTCTGGCAACTCTATAATCCAGAAGATGCTCATTGTCTTTCCCCTACCCTGCTATTGACCCTGGCATTTCTGTGGGGATCTGTCAACTCAGTGACATTCACCAGAGCTGGAGGCAGGCTCACACCAAGCTCTGGATGACTGCTGTGCCAGTGCCCAGACGTGGCACTGGGCCAGCCCCAAATCAAACATGAACCTCTGGTGGGTGGAAACCACTCTTAATTCCAAACCCAAGATGCTCCAGGGCAGTTCAAAATTAAGCAAAACACATCTGCCCATCCCTCATTATTGTTGTTGTTATAACCTTTCATTACACTAATCCACATTTTTGTTCCACATTGTGAGTATGAGAGAGGCTGGAAATAGTCATTAAAATGCGATAATGTTTAAAATTCTAGCACATTAGCACTGACATTTTGCCTTCTAAACAATCTCAGGTAATGAAGGTCAATACAAGCAAACAGTCTGTCTACAGCCCTTCGTTAGAGGTTTTCTGTGCTTGGACTTCACAGCAGGGGACTGTCAGGCAGAATGTTTTCCTCTGTGTGGCTTCTCTCCGAGTGCTTACTGCAGCTGGCTTCAGCATATGGTAGAATATGAAGATATTTTCTGGGGTCCACTGCCTCAATCACTGTTTAATGATTAATTACTGCAGGCTGGTGTCAGGGCGAGACATTCAAGGCTTCAGGCAAAAGTCTTAACTATAGAAAATGACAGCAGGTGGGATTTTGCCAAAAAGAGTAACTTTGCACTGCTAGTTCTAATGATTTGCACTGCCTTTTGATCCGTTTGTAAACAGCAAGATGGTAAAAGACTGAAACTATCAGGCAATAAATGCCAACAATAGCAAGAAATTGTTCCCAGAGAGAGTCTTAGGACGGTTGGTCATGTTGAGAAAATGCTATAACTAGATCTCTTGGAACAAAGTGGGAACTTCCGGGCTATCTTCCCTCAGACCATCTCCAAG
>NW_010429800.1:0-2238 GCF_000710305.1 Buceros rhinoceros silvestris | reverse complement strand
AGGAATGAACTCAGCCTCCAAGCACCAGAGTGAGGAAGATAACACTCTCAGAGACCCACGGGAGCTGTGAAACAGACGAACTGAACCTGGAAGTTCTGACTCCATTGTGGCTGATAGTCTGTGGCTGATGGTGTGACCACTGCTTTCCGGGCCGTATCTGGAACCAGCATCAACCCTGCAGGGAGCTCCTGGATGGCACAGAGCTCCTTACCAGGCGCAGGAGTACAGCGTCACTATCAGAATGGCCAGCTGGGGCTGTGCTCAGGGAGCTAGGCTGTAGTCCTATGGCCTACAGGGATATTAGGAGAGATAGAAAGCCACCTTTGCCTTACCCTGTGGTTATGCACTGTCCATGGCTCTGTTGGAGGAGAGACTTAACCTTGTGATCATCAACCCCCAGATACATCAGCCTCAAATTGACATAATGAGGACATAAGGGATCAAAGCTGTTTAAAAGCTTTTGTTCAGCTTTTAGAAATGCATCTTAAAAACCGTTAATTTGCTTGCATGACTCTGTGTGTGTATAAAACTATCCATGAGATATAATTAACTCCCACCTACAGTTAAGAATTGTATGTGTGCCTAGGTTAATTTTCTTCAGATTGCCCTTCATCAGAAACGCAAAATGAGTGTAAATGATACAATTCACATTTATTATCATGTTACAACTGCTTTGCGCTTGTGCCAGTGACTCTGTGGAGCAACAGAGAATTAGGTCTTTCATCTCAAGTGCCTTTGTCTTTGATAAAAATATGCAAAACACTTACTTTGAAGATGGAGCGTTTCATGGTGTATAGCTTGGGATTCCATCTTCCTTGTGCAGTATCATCACAAAAGCCAAAATCTCACCATCTTCTTTCAAGTGAATGTAGACCTGATTAGCACTGGAAATGTTTTCCATGATTTGGTGGAAATAATTTTCTTTCCCAGGGAAAAGCACTATCTAGTATTGTTGGCTGTTGGAAGCCAAAAAGTTTTATGCTTTTGAAAAAGAGAATTTAAAAAACCCCAACCTTTCATGTCTTCAGTGAACATATTAGATAATTTCTAATGAAGTAAAAAAGAAAATGCTGTGAAGAGTATTTGTTGTAGAAAAAGTTATTTTTTTGAGGAAAAAAGAATTGACTCATTCTAGATGAATGATAGAAGTATTTTGGGCTTTTCCCTCAAGGTTGGATACTACAGAGTATGGAATAGACTGAGTTGTCTACTAATAAAATCTAATTTTAGCTGCGTACAATCTTTAGTTCTTTTGTTGTTATAGGGAAAGTAAATGCTAAGTGAGAAGCAGCAGAGAATTAACAGGCAGGTTGCAACATTATTTGTCAGTTTTTAATGTGATATTAACTGGTGATAGGTGAATTACAAAAAGTTGAGATCTTGAATGAATAATCACCAGACACATAGATGCTTATTTACACTTATCTGAATGTCTGAACACTGTAGACTTGGGATTAACTTAATGCAGCTGTCTAGGTAAAAAAGAGTGATGACATAAAATGTCACAATTTGGAAATAAGACTTTTGGTTCTTCCATTTGGATTCGAAATACTGTAAAAACAGCACTACTTCTCTCTTTTTTCTTCTAATAAAAGGCACTAAAGACACATGAATAAAGATACTCAACCTCTTAAAATCTCCAGAAAAGTCATGAGCTTTTAGCGAAATTTAAAAAAAAAAATCTAAATCAGTCTGCATACATCTAATTTTAACAGTAAAAGTAATACGATTTGTTGATTAAATAAATTAAGCTTATAAAACCCAGATGCTTATTTTTAAATCATCATCACAAGAAAAATTGTTTTGTAGATCAAAAATTTCAATCAAAAATAAATGTGATCTTAGGTAATTAAATCTGTGATTTAATGGAACAAATCCTAGGTGCAACTTCAAGGCCCATCAGACAAGAAGCCACAGTCTCAGCTGCAGACTGTGGACTGTTAAAAGAGTAATGTAATGAAATATCTGTGTATGAGTTTCACCGGCCGTGGTAGGTCAGCAAAGATCTCCTTTTTAGGAGAAGTGTGCTTTAAACTATCCTATAGCATTTGTATTCCCTCCCATGTAACGTCAAGCAGCATCCTCATAGGTTGAAACTGTCGCTTTAAAAGTCACACGACTATACTGCGAGCTCAGTTGTTTCCCGTGCTCTCGGCCACCACAGAGCTAGCCCTGCCTGCCTGCACGTCGTGCCATGCCGTGCCCTGCCTGCTTGCCTTCCTGCTTGCCTTCCTGCTT
>NW_010429799.1:57834-60227 GCF_000710305.1 Buceros rhinoceros silvestris | reverse complement strand
ATATTTAATTTAAAATATATTAAAATGTTATTCTTAAAACATTATATTTAAATATTTATTTTAACATTTTTAATTTTAAAACATTTTAATGTTAATTTCAAAACATTACATTAAAACATTATTATTTATTAGTAATTAGCTGTTATTCCAGGGCAGTTACTCATGAGCCATTGCTTTTGCATGCCACCAAAATTACTTTTTTTTCAAAATTATTTCCTAGTGGTGTGATATTCATGCAGACACTCTTCTCTGAGAGTTGAAGTATATGGAGGGAATGTCCAAAAAGCCTTTCTGCTCACCACTTTGCTGCTAGCAAGTTCTCAGTCCACAGAGAAGAAAGAGGCTAGAAGAAATGGCATCAAATTCTTCTCGCTTCTAGTTTAGTGTGGCAGGGAATGAGTCTCTTGGCTTTCTATTACGATGGAAGGATGGTTTTCAAGAAACTTATGTTGCTTCTCACAGGGACTTGATGGACTTTTGACAGTACTGATTTTTGAATGCAGCAAGCTCTGCAGCCTCACAGTTCGAGATGTTTTCTGCCTGTACTCAATGCCAAGTCTGATATGGTGCCTCTCTTTATCCTGGCAGATGAGCTGTGAGGAGGTTCATCAGAGGCCTTCTGCCTCCTTTGCTCAGGAGGTCCTTTTAGTCTCAAGTCCTGGCCACTGCTTGAGCTCCATTGCAGAGTGCCTCTGTCTGGCTGTACACCTCCCTGATCCTAAACAAGAACCCTGCCTTGCAAACTTGACATCCTGGCTTAACCTTTCTCAACACTTTGGGCTCATTTGGATACACTGGCTCTTGTGATAACCTATTTAGTTCCATTCAAATGTCTCTGGTCAAGAGCAGTCACAGTGATGAAGCTCCCTAGGGAGCTGTGGGGACTGCTGGTGCACCCAGTGTCTGTAACTGAGTTCTGCCCTAAACTGAAAGAATAGTTTCAATAACATTTTTTGAAAGTCAGGGAATCTTAAGGATTATTACTTTACAGAATAAACTTCTAGCTCAAAGATCAGCAACTTAATAATTTTCCTTCCTTCACTATACTGTGCATTAAAATTCCCATTGACTGTTAAATACTGTTGAGTCAGTGAAAATGTCTGTCATCAAACACAATGGCTATTTATTTAATTATTTATTTAAACGTGGTAAAAAGAACAAGGGAATATGTTTACTCCACCCATGATAGTAATCGGTTGACTATATTGTGGTGTGAATTATGTTCACTTTAGCCAATATTCAAATCAGATAGAAAAATTTCAGAAATGCTCTATCTATGTGGAGAATATCCCCTTTGGAACATGAATTTCAGCCCACAAAAGAAGAGCAATGGTGCTCCAGTACCAGACCTTAAGTCAGTCGTTAAATATGACTATTAAGAAAGCAGAGCGAGGATCCAAAGAAACTTTCTGACCTCTCTGACCTTTGGTGATACACAAGCATAAAGTTTTCTTTTTGTTTTTGTGATGTGAAGCGTAAGAAATAATCACTATACTCAGCAATGTGATGCTTACTAGATGTGAGAGGTAGAAACCAGATGATTAACTGAGTGCTGTTTACCTATTATCTAATTATCTTTGATTAGATTGTGACATAGACAATATATGCATTTTTTCCATTTGTTCCTTACACTCTAAAAATATAATTACTATATGATTGGATGCTATGAATAACTGCTAAATGATATATTTGCTCTAAAATATTGACATATTTCACTGTCTATAAATATTTATCACTCTTAACCTGTTTATCAATCTATTTGTAATGTGTGGGGTTTTTAAAGTGACAAGAGCACTAGCTTGGAATGCATATCCTAAGAAAAACCTCCTGGTTTTTTATTCTGTGTGGTTTGGTCTCATTCTAACATCTGGGAAGTCTAGTACTTTTTTCCTGTGGTTCCTTCCGTTGTCCGTGATTGTTATAGATTCTAACTGAAACACTGAATATTCATGAATAAACTTATGATCAGAAGCAACAGTTAAATGAACTAACACATTTCATTTGTTGTCAACACAAGAGCTGGCCACTAAAAAGAACTCTTCTTTCAAAGATTCTTTTCTGGAATAAGGCCCTTCTTTGGATGTGTTTTGAGCATGGTATTTTCATGGATTCATTTAAATGTTTTTGTGGGGTTTTTTTGTTGATGCTTTTACTTAAAGACAACTTTTATTATCCTCCCCTTTAATAAGGTACTGGGAGGGTTAATCCAAATAAATACACATAATAATTTGATATGGATTTTCAAACAGTGGGAACAATATTATGAGCACTTTTATTTGCTTCTGGTATATCTGGTACTAGAAACTGTCCTTGCAGCACACATACAGGGCCCTGGAGTATCTTATGATTACTCTTGGACCACACATCTGGCTTCATCACTGCCCACATGGAAG
>NW_010429799.1:45059-57748 GCF_000710305.1 Buceros rhinoceros silvestris | reverse complement strand
AGCGGTAACGGGTAGAAGTCCAAATGCAATACCAGGCTAGGAATTTTCCTATCGATGTCCTTAGCTCGGGCCCCAGGGAGGCAGCAGACTTCCCTAAGAGGAGGGTGTATCCGGCAGATTGGACTCTCTGTTATCCTCAGAAAGGAGTCACCTACTTATAACCTCTTTTGTCTTTGTGAAGGTGATTTTGATACAGGAGTTAGGCCTTTCTGACCTTGGGAAAATCTCTTGTGTCATGGACCACCATCCGTTGTCTGACCTTCCACGTCCAGACCCTCATACCTCTTGTACAGAGGCACCTGGAAATGTGAGGAAAGGTGAGGCATTCAAAGAGGGGGATCCCCTGCCACCTCGAGCATGGACTTGCTTCCATACATTCCTTTCCTTTAAGATATTGCCCTCTGCCTTGTGGGGGACAATGCCAGATCCCCTCAATCTTCTTTTTTTCTTTCTTTTTTTCTGGTGGCTGTTCCTGTTTGTGTCTCAGGGAGGGCAGACCTTGACTCCACCAGATCCAGCCCAAGATCTGGATGGCTGCATGTTTTCTTGGGAGTTCTGTCTGTGTTGCCACATCCATTCTGGTGAGTGCAGAAGATGTCTTATACCTTTCTGATGGGTGAATACCATAGCTATGCTCCTTCTGAGAGGGTGATGGACACCAACTGAACCTTCCTTTCAAGCTGGGGAAGTGATGACACCCTTCCTGCATGCCCCCCTGTGCAAACTGCCACACCACACCTTGGCTGATGTGCCACACTCTCTTTGCACTCTCTATTCACTCCTGGTCACTGACTCACCCCAGGCTGCTTCTTATAGGTGTGGAGGTAGCTGCCATTGTTCTGGCAATGCCCAGGCCCTGTCAGTATCTCTCAAAGCCTCAGGAACCCCCTCTGTGCACCAAGACCTGCCACTCTACTGTGGATCGGAGGGCTCTGGAGCAGGTCACCTTGGTGACTGACCTGATTTCCAGGGCAAATACTGGATCCCCGGTACAAGAAAAATATGGAGCAAGGCCAGCAAAGGAGCATGAAGATAACTGAAAGACTAAAGCATCTTTCAGATGAGAAGGGACTGAGGAAGCTGGGGATGTTCATCCTGGAGGAGAGAATGCTCGGGGATCTTATCCATGAGTATAAAAACCTGATGGAAAGTGTGAAGAAAATTAAGCCAGATGCTGCTTCGTGGTGCTGAGTGTCAGGATGAGCAACAATGGGAACAGGGGCATCAAGGGCAACAAGAAAAGATTCTGTAGGTACATTGGTGATAAAAGGAAGATGGGAAAATGAGGACCCTCTCCAGAAAGAAATGGTTACTTGGGAGATGAAGGCGGCTGAGGTATTCAATGACTTTTTTCCTCAGTTTTCCCTGGCAGGTACTCCAGCCTCAAGTCACAGAAGGCAAAGGCAGTGACTTCCAGAGTGAAGAACCAACCACTGAAGAAGATGAGGTTCAAGACTATCCAAGAAACCTGAATATGTACAGGTCCATGAAACCTGATGACATGTATTTGTGGAGCCTGAGGGAACTAGCAGATGAAGTGGCTAAGTCACTATTAATCGTATTAGAGATTCATGGCAGTCTGGAGAAGTTCCTACTGACTGCACATGGGGAAACATAACTCCCATTTTTAAAAAGGGTAAAAAGGAAGACCCAGAGAACTACAGACTAGTCAGTCTTACCTCTGTGCCTGGCAAGATTATGGAACTGATACTCCTGGAAACTGTACTAGGGCACATGGAAAATCAGGACGTGGTTGGTGACAGTCAGCATGGCTTCACTAAGGGCAAATCATGCCTAACAAATTTGGTGGCTTTCTACAACACGGTTACAGCATTGGTGGATAAGGGAGGAACAACTGACTTCATCTTCCTGGACTTATGCAAAACATCATTTCTATAAATTGGAGAGACATGGATTCTTCCCCTCTGCTCCATTCTGATGAGACCCCACCTGGAGTACTCTGTTCAGCTCTGGGTCCCCCAGCGTAAGAAAGACATGGACCTTCTCGAGCAGGCTCAGAGGAGGGCCGCAAAAATGACCAGAGGGCTGGAGCACCTTTCTTATGAGGACAGGCTGAGAGAGTTGAGGTTGTTTAGCCTGCAGGAGAGAGCATCGCGGAGACATTATAGAGGCCTTCCAATACTTAAAAGGGACCTACAAGCAAGCTGGGGAGGGTCTCTTTATCAGGGATTGTAATCACAGGAGGAGGGGAAGTATTTTTTAACTGACAGAGATTATATTAGTACATTAGATATTAGGAAGAAATTCTTTGCTTTGAGGGTGTTGAGACACTGGCATAGGATGCCCAGAGAGGTTGTGGATGCCCAGAGAGGTCGTAGTTGGATGGGGCTCTGAGCTATCTGATCTAGTGGATGGTGTCCATGCCCATGGCTGGAGGGTTGGAACTAGATGATCTTTAAGGTCCTTTCCAACTGAGATCATTCTACAGTTCTGTGAAATTGAAAATGAAATTTTAGCTAAACAATTTTTTACTGTGAGGGTGAAACCCTGTAGAAGACAACCCAGATAAGTTGTGGAGTTTCTATCCTGGGTGATATTTAAAACTTGAATGGACACAGTCCATTACAGCAATAACCTGCTTTAGGTGACTGCTTGAGGACGGTGTTAGGTTAGATGATCTCAAGATCAATATCTTGAAATCCTTCTGCAATCCTCTGTCACCTGCTCTCACCTGTTGCTAATGTGAGTTGTTTTTCAGGAGTTGGAGAGTCAATTTCATAGAGCAAAATTGGGAAAAGTGTAAATGGGTTACTTATTAAATGGCAAATCTAAATTTCAGAAATCAATCTAAGCATTTTTAAAACCTTAAATACTACTTACTTTGAAAATCTTGCTGGTTTTAAGATCATTGAAAAACTCTATGTAAATGAAAATTACCCGTGACTGTTTCTTAGACTTCCGCTTTCATTTCTGGTAACTTAAAATGCAACTCCTTGTCACTCTTTGCTCTGGAACATAATTCAGTAAAAGCTTTGTCATAATTACACACGTCTTTAAAAATAAAGATGCAGTATCAGAAAGAGAGTATCTCTTCATGAAGAAAGTCACAGTTCTCAAAACGAATGCCAGGGCGAGACTTTGGCTCCCTCGGGGCCCGGCCTTTTGGGGCTCCTCTGGAGCAGCAAGACAGAGTCTGGCATCCAGGGCCCATCCCACCACCTAAACCAGGAACAGGCAGCAGGGGGAACCATGGGCAGATCCAGCCCCAGGTGCATCAGGCACTTCCCTGGGGATGGGTCAAGGTTGGACCCAGGTGATGGACCTGCAGGTGGGCCTGGTTTGGCAGGGCCCATGTCCAGCCAAGGCAGGGCTGCAGGGAGCTGGATTCTGCAACATTGCTGGGGCAGGAGCTAGAGGTCCCATGGGGCTGAAATGGGGTCCTGTGCTGTGGGCAGGGTGGGAAGGAGTTCTGAGAGAGGCGCCACTGATAGGGTCCATTGATTCAGGGGCCCTGGAATACCATAATTCCTGTTTATTACTAACTATACATTTGTTTTCCTGTATGAGAATTATGTATGTTAATACTTACTGCACTTAACGATTATCCAGGCAGTAAGGTTAGTGACTATAAATCAGTATTCAATTTTCTTCTTCACATTCCTTTGGATGTCACTGTCAAAAAGAACATTTATAACATGCTGAACAATCTGTTTATACTGGCTGACGCTCAATAATAAGAAAAGAAAAGGAAAGGAAAGAGACTTTTTGTGAGTTTTCTTCTCATCATGAAATGAAAAAAGTAACAATAAAAAAGAAAAAATACTTCATTTTACTGAACTGTAGCTAAACCCTTGTATTCAATGATTTTGATATCAAATACACGGATGTACTTTTCCCAAATTATTTTCAGAACGAAATCACATTTTACTGCAACTCTGTTACAAAATCAGTTTTTTGGTGTTGTTCCCTAATTTCTAAATCATGAACAAAGGACTACTAGTATTACAGCCAGCTCACGTCCTGAGTTTATGCAGCATAAAGTGCTCACATGTCAACCCAATTAATCACTTGGGCCACTGAAATTATGAGTCATATAGTTCTTGACACCTGTAAAATATTTTAAAGATTTTTTTCACTTGTTTTAAGAATGTTATCTTGGCACTTTACAAGAATAAATAAAAAAATATCACTTTATGTACTGGGACTATACATCAGGAAAGGTACTCCTTTCGCTATCACTAACAGATTTGGAAAATTATGTGTGCAATGTTCACTAAATTTAATTACAGAGCTAAGATAACCACAGAAATAAAATTAATACTTTCTAATAAAATCAGCTGTAACCAAGGGGGAAAAAAAAAAAGACAACCTGAAGAGAATTTTGATCAGATGAAGGAAAGGCTTCCATTTGGCAGCATTTTGTTGAGTTTTTTTGTGCTGTTTTGATGTCTGTATTGTAGAAACTGAGGGCAGTTCTACCGTTTTGTCCTTTGGTTTTCCCCTGACTTTCTTGCAGGAAGGTTGTTGTGCTGTGTTTCAGTCTTTTCCAAGTATTATTTCTTAGTCTTGTTAATTTTAAGCCTATGATGGTTTAAATTTGGCAAGCTGGTCAGTTTCCTGAGTTGGAGGAAAACTTTTCTGATGTTTTTACAATCTTAAAATAAGCAACACTTTTAATTATTCAACCCAACAGAAAGAAACTTCTTCATAACCAGGAAAACCCAATGGATTTCATAAGAACCTTTTTCAATTGCAAGTGCTAAGCAAATATTGTAATCCAAAATTAAGCTTATCAAAGTATCATCAGAAAAACATGCCTGAACAGAAATAAAATATAGGATTTTTTTAACATTTTCTTTTCATGGTCCCAGTTGGTAGTTGGTGATTCTGACAAGCTGTGCTTCCATATGTTTAACCAAGCCTGTAGCTTTCAAGATGTTCTATGATAGTGGTTTTCTGATAAGAGAGTAAATTCATATTTTAATGATTCTATATTGAGATTTTGACATCTTGCATATCTGTACATAAATGACAGATTAAAAATTTTGAGCCATCTTGTTTTAAACCAGTAAATGTCACTGTTAATTGACGGAAGAAAGAAAATGCTATTTTAGTGGATTATTGACTGGATAACACACTATATACACCAATAAAACATATAAAGCAAAGATAACCATTATCTAGAGGTGAAATAGTATATGTAAACGAGAGTGAAAAGGCAGTACAAATTATTCAGTTAGTTGGTTTTAATATCATTAATTCATAGTCACTTCAATCAGTTTAAAATAAGTAATTTCAAGTTATTTTACATCACAATGAAGGATTTTTCTTTATTTTACATTTATTACTATTATTCCTAGGCTATTCTGAAATGCTCCAAGTGATGGAATTTCTACCATTTCTCCTGGGGGTGTCTCCTTCACACCCTACAGATTTCATTGTCAACAGCTTTTTATTAATTTTGGTTTTAATCTTTAAAATTACTGTTAGAATATTCCTTCTACGTTCTTAAAGAATTTATAGTTCCTTGAATTTTGTGAGGTGTGTATTGCTTCCCTCTTTGCATTAGTTTGATTCTTGCCTGGTGAATCTTACTTAAGTAGTCTCCAGTCATATACCTTATCTCTCTGGAATCGATTATTTATCTTTCTTGTAAGTGTCCCACCTTTTAGCATCAACTACAAATCATATTCACACAGTGCCCTGTGTATCTTCCAGAACATTAATGAGGATATTAAATAAGACTGGGCCTAAGATAAGTTCCCATTGTTCATCATCAGTGCACCCTTCCAATACAAAGGCAATAGCTTGTCATTTTTCATAACACTTGAGTTTATTAAAAATTCCTCATCAAGACATTAACTCTTTTTTTTTTGAGACCTGTATTCTAAATTAAACTTGAAGGAATGACTGAAATCTCTATATACTACATGTAAGATCACTTTATCCATTAATGTGCAAGTTTCAAAACAGCAATAATATTTTGTTTGTCAAAAGCTCTTTATTCACAGATATATTTTTTCTTTCCAAGAGTCCTATTTCCTTTAATCTCTTTGCTCTGTTAATTTTATTTTTTGGCTGCTTGTAGGATGGATGCTGGTGTAAATTAATATAACTGTTCTCTGTGGAGCCAGTTAAAATAAAAGAGATATTCTGCCAGACTATTTTTCAGACAATCCAATGTCATAAAATTAATTTTGACACTGTACCTGTCTTATTTTTAAGGAACAAATTTATGTAGGTTTGATTTTTTTGAATTTCCATTATTTACAGATATTTCTATTGTGCACAGTTATACTTCCTTACTCTTCTTTAAAACAAGTTTCTGATTCAATTTGCTGTTGTTACTTGCTTGCTGATTTGAACTGATCAAAGTAACTTTCTTAATTAGTTAATTTTCATTACAAATCCTACCAATGCTTAATCAGAAAGATAAGCATAAGATTTTTTTTTTAGAAGAAGCAATCGATGAAAGTACATTATATCAATTTATGTTCCCTACAGTAAGCTCATTTTTCCTTGAGATCTCTGAAATAATCTTCAATTATTTTAACTCTTTTCTTTTATGATCCTGTTCTCATTTTGGCTATTGCTACAGGCTATTTTTCAAAATTTGTCTTGTCTTGTAACCATGTTATAACATAATTTATTATAATACTGTATCATAATTTAACCTGAAAATGTAATATTTTATTTATGTGAGTGATTGGATTTGCTAATCATCACTGATGATTTTTGGATTATTTACTTTTTTTTTGTAAGAATACTTTAAGTTTGTGACCAAGAGTTGTATTACCATACTCCTTTAAACTTGAAGGTTTTCTCCCAATGTCATCTACACTTTATTGTAGTGCTTATTCATTTTAAACATCTCCAGATACACATTTTTTCCCTCTTCCTCACTGGGTTTGTATTCCTTTATGGTTCAACATATCCGTCTCTGCTACATAGACATTTTGAGTAATTTTCTCAGATAGAAACTTCCTGTTCAGTTGGAATGTTCATTTGATCAAATCTGTCTCTGCCTTCAAAAGAATTCACCTCTCTTTCAATAATTCTTCCTTCTTCTAGATGAAAGACAGAAAACTTTGTAGGTAGGAATATGGTTTCTAAGAGCTAAAAAGAATGGTTTGTACTCCAATCCTACTCCATTTTTGCTCTGTGACTTTTAAAACATAATGTAAAATAACCTTTCTCAGTATCATTTGTCAAAATTAAAGATTTTTTTTTATTTGAAGAATTCACATTTTGTGGTTTGAGACACTTTTTTTCACGACTAGCTTATATCAAATAAAATGTCTGCAATTAAATAATAACATCTTCAAAATCAAGATAGTTTGCTGCGAAACAGTTGAACAAAAGAGGTATCTAAACCCAATCTTTAGAGTAGTTTCTAGCTGTGTAGCTTCCTTCTTGATCGTTTAAGTTACATGGTATATGTTTTACTTAGAACATCAGAGGAGATAGACAGCTAACTTTTCTAGAAAGCTTTCTCTCCAAAATCAGAGGCAATGCCAACACAGTGCAGCACTCAAGCCATTGGCATCCTTCAGAGAAAAGTCTGAAAAGAAGAACTTTTACATTGTGTCCTGTTGTGGAGTCACACTCAATTTATTACAAATCTGAAAGGCTTTAGGTTTTCCCAGTGAAAAGTATCAAAAAACCCCAAATCAGTAAGTTTCTGTGAAGTGTTAAACTCTCATGATCACTGGCTTTTCCCAACATTTAACTCTCCACATGAAAAAACATGCATATTTTATGTAGGAATGTCAGTGCTTAAGTTTGAATTTTCTCATGTCTTTGAGGAAACCTAGTTATTAGACAAATAAAGTGTTTTCAGAAAACATGGACTTCTTGATTTCCTTTAAACAACTAACTCCATGTAAAAAAATGTTCCATTCTACACAAAATATAACTGCATTTTCACGATCTTTTGCAACTGAATTACTCACTGACACAAATTAATCTTTCCAGGTTAAGATTAACTGGTGCAGTTAGTTCTAGCAGGCTCATTTTATTTAAGACTATATGCTGAGAGCAGAATCCTTAATTATCAAGTAAGCATTTAGTGTATCGCGCAGTGCCCTTCTACTGGGAGTGCTTTATCTAGTACTCTTAAAACAACATTTAATGAGTGTTAATTCAAGTAAAAAAAAAAACATCTAAATATCTGAGGGAAAGAAATGAGCATGAAAAAGATCAGAGCAAATGCATCCAGACGTGAAGAAAAGTTCAGCAGAACTACTTGCTGTATTTGCTTAAGTTTTCTTAACAGATCTTCAACAGATATCTCTGTTTTATATTTGAGCTCCTTTTTTCTTACCTGTCACTGTCTTGTGATCTTATCTAGTTTTTTCTGGCCTTTTGGAGCCTTTGCCAACAGTGTGTCAGTCTGGACCTGGGTATTTTACTGGTGTAACTTTACTTTCCATGTGATTTTAAGCAAGTGAACAAATGTTCAGGTATTGGAAATACAGGTAATTCCAGTCTTTGCTGGGTGTGGGCTTTTAGGAAGCACTATAAATGGAAACCAGAATTTGCAGTTATGTTTACATAAGATTGTGGATGGAGAGAATTCTGAACCTATGAAACATAAAACTGGATTTTTAATTCTTGAAATATAAGATCAGACATATTCTGTGTCTTTGTGGAAGATCTAAAGAAGCATTCCTAGGTTAAGTCAAGTTTACAACTGTTATTAGCATAATCTTTCTTTTCCAGGCTGCAATATAGCTGATCTAAACTCATCTAGAAGTTCTCTAAAATATTGAAGTCTTCCTTAAAATTTTATCGGAGCAGTAATTTCAATTTGCTGTTTAAAAATTGAAATACAAACTTCACGTCTGCAAGACTAAGACCACCTGTTCAATAGAATTTAGTCTAATAGGTGTTTCTTAGGTGAATACCGTCCTTTTGCTTTCTTTGTTTCAGCATAAATTCTTACCTGTTCACTCAGTAAAGCCGCTTCAGATTTCTAACTTGTCCGTAACTAATGACTTCATTCCTCTATTTCTTTGGCTTAGTTAAATCAGACAAATGAGAGCTGGAGTTTATGCTAAAGAAAACCAGCATATGTGCAGTACCTTAATCTTGGGAAGCATCAAGCTGGCTGAGACTATGTGAAGCTTTATCCCAAAGATAAGTGAGACAACTATTTTTGGTCTCTTATTTTAGCAAACAGACTTCTTCCATAAAGGTGGGTGTGACTTCCCAACTCAGAAGTTCCCGGAGTTCATGCTTAAACCTGTGTAAGATGGAACCTTTTGGTCAACAGTCTTTGGTAACAGCATAACCTAAATTTTTCAGATGGTTCTTTTCAGTTCAGTGAAAACCAGTCTGCTGTTAAGTCCTTACTGACTTCAGGGAAATGTTCTAATGTGAATCCTTTTCCCTAATCACTTTTGATATTGATGTGATATTCATCCTTATGAACTAAATATATTCATTTAACTCGAAGTCCTGTCACTGAGTGTCAAGCTCAGAGTCAATGAAGGTTTTAAAATGAAAACAGGAACACAGATATGAGAAGTAATGAAATGGCAAATGAAAGATATTTTTCATGTTTCACAAACTATTTAGCTCATTCTTCTATCACATGAAATATGTGATGCCACAGTAATAAAAATTGTACTATAGCAGTGGTGCGCTTGAATACTTTTTTAATAAAGTAGTTTTTATCTAATGGAAAAAAAGTACAGCAAGAAAATCAGGTTTTCAAGCTCTTGTGTAAATATGTTAGTGCTGTGGAGTAGGCATTTTTGTGAAATAAGGACAATACTTCACTATCCTTCTGTTAAAAGTCATTCAGAGAATGGTGCTTTGTTTGATTCTAGAGGAGCCCCACAGCAAACTGAAGCCAAACGATATGGAGTCTGAAGAAGGTCTGAAAATTTCAGTAATTCTGCACCGATTTCAGGTGTGTATTTCAGATAGAATTATTAATTTAACGAATGCAATTTAATTGCTGAATTAAAACTTTAAAGCTTTATTATTAAATAACATTTCTTTTCTATACAAAGTTCAATATGAGCTTTGTATACTTTTACTGACTGTTGTCTTACTTACTATATATATATATACACTATACTTACTGCCAGTGTTGTCTACACATTACTGAATCAATTAAATGAATGGGGTAATTCCCATCTCTGTAATAATTTTGTTATGGTATTTGCCTTGGTTGTTTTTATCAGTAGTAAAACTCTATTCAGTTGATATCTTGATGTAAATACCATAAATTATGTAAATTTGATGTAAAATAATATTTATATGGTCCTACATGATGCTAGATTTCTATGTGGTCTTTATCAGAGTTCCTCTGTTACCAAAATAGATTATATAAAAGGCTGTAGTTGAGAAAAATATTGTTTCACAGGGAATAGAACAAATCAAAATGATGTTTCTAAACACTTCAGAAGTTTAAGAAATCATTAATTCCTTTTTCATTAAGTCCATGGCCTGGACCCTTCTTTACTCTGTGTCTAAAAAATCCAACCAAACCTCCACATGCATTACCCTACTTCAAAAGCTAATGCCATAAAATGAGGAATGTACCTCTTGTGACGTATTGAAGCAGAACAAAAATTAACAGGGAGAGATGAGAAGGAAACTATTCTGTAAGATTAGTTGAAGAATATGCAATAATATATTCCATGTATGAAATTCAGGGCTGTAATATTCAGAAGGAAAAATACATCTTGCTGCCTAACTCTTCAAGTTGTTTATCAGGAATATTCATCACTGTGATAATTACATTTACATGGTATATTCTTACCTTCCGATGCAGGAAATTTCTAAATAACCAATACCGAGTTATTATTATTTGTGCTGTGTAGATAGCTGTTTGTGTCTTACCCCATTTAAAAACTGGGGGAGAGTAAGTCACTGTTCTTGTCTGTGGAAGATACGAGCATTCCAAATTTTCAAAGCACAGTGAAGCCAACTAAGAATTTGTCATAAGTTTACCCCAGCAGATAGCTAAGCCTCACACAGCTGCTTGCTCCCTTCCTTTCTCAGTGGGTTGGAGGAGAGAATTGGAAGGCAAGCTTGTGGGTCAAGATAAAGAGAGTTTAATAGGTGACGCAAAAGTTTTGTGCACAAGGGAAGCAAAATAAGGAATTCCTTCACAACCGTCCATTGGTAGGCAGATGTTTAGCCATGTCCACGAAAGCAGGGCTCCATCACGTATAACAATCACTTGGGAAGACAAATGCTGTATGTCTGAACTTTCCCCTTCCTGCCTTCCTGTAACTTTTACCAATATTTAGCAAATGTTATTTATTCTTCCAAGCCTTTCACCTTCTCACACACATCAAGTTTTCCCAATCATTTTGATGAGCAACTGTATTATTCCATTTCATGGAAATGTCTCAGGCGGAGTGGTTTTCTTCACTCCAGACTGAAAACTAGAAACAAATTAATTCTGTTGTATTTTTCTATACGTCTTTTTGGAGTAATAAACTTCTTGTATGTAATGCCAAGCTACCTTCAAGAGATTAAAATGGAGGCATTCGAAGTTTTGGTAATATAAGCACCTAGTTTCTCATTTGTCTTCCAGCTAGAGGTTATTTGTTGCTTTGCAGAATTGTGTTTCTGTGTTTGCAACTTTCTTAACTTTAGAAAACAACTCTTAGTGCTGGTGTTTCTCCTTAGTACACTAAGGCAGTGAGCACAGACTCTACAGCTGATGAAATCCATCAATAGCTGACATGTTCACTGCCCTGTACAGTGCTCATTTTTCATTTCAGGTAAAATTCTCATTTTAGTTAACATCTATTTTTCTTGTTTGAAAACCTTATGCTGAAGTGAATGACATGGCATTAGTCCATATGTAATATCTGAAAGACGCAAAAGTATTTAACACTGTATTTGGTTTACATGGTGAGCATTTGATAGTGGAGGGGCTACAGGATTCATTTCTGTGAGGAGATGCCAGAAGTTGCTCCCATGTTGGACAAAGACTGTTTCAGTCAGCTCGAAGTCAGACCCATTGCTGGCCAAAGTTGAACAAACCACCAGTGTTGGTAGCACCTCTGTGATATTTAAGAAAGAATAAAAACTGATGTGCAACAGATGTGAGAGAAGAAAGAATGAGAGAAAGAGTCCTGCAGACACCAAGGTCAGTGAAGAAGGAGAGGGAGGAGGTGCTACGGTTGCCAGAGCAGAGATTCCCCTACAACCCATGCAGAAGGCCATTTGGAAGCAGTTTGTCTCTCTGCAGCCCATGGAGAACCATGGTGGTGCAGATAATCACCCTGAAGACCATGGAAGATCCCCCACCATAGCAGGTGCATGTGCCCTGAAAGGAGGCTGTGACCCTTGGAGCAGGTTCCTGGCAGGAACTCTTGCCCATGGAGAGTAGCCTACATAGGAGCAGGTTTTCTGTCAGGACCTGTGACCCATGGGGGACCAACACTGAAAGAGTCCATTCCTGAAGGACAGTTCCATGTGGAAAAGACCCATGCTAGAGCAGTTCTTGAAGAACCGCAGCCCATGGGAAGGACCTGTGTTGGAGAAGATTGTGAAGGACTGTATTCAGTGGGAGGGATTTCCCACTGGAACATGGGAAGAGCATGAAGAGGAAGGAGTGACAGAGATCAAATGTTATGATCTAACCACAATCCCTATTACTTGCACCCCCTGCACTCCTCAGGTGGGGAAGAGGTAGAAGAGTTAAGAGGGAAGTTGAAACTGGTAGAAAGGGAGAGTTGGCGGGGGGGGGGGGGGGG
>NW_010429799.1:14709-45010 GCF_000710305.1 Buceros rhinoceros silvestris | reverse complement strand
GTAAGAGGGAAGTTGAAACTGGTGGAAAGGGAGAGTTGGGGGGGGGGGGGGGAGTGTTTTTGTTCTTATTTCTCACTTTCTTACTCTGTTACAAGTAATTGTCAATAAATTAAATTAAATTAATTTCTCTAAGTCAAGTCTGTTTTCCCCATGGCAGTAGCTGTTGATAAGTAATGTCCCTGATGTTATTTTGACCTACAGACCTTTTGCCTGTTTTTCTCCGTCTGTCCTGTTGATGGAGGAGAACTGAAAGAGCAGCTTCATGGGTAGCTGGCAGCCAGCCAAGGTCAACCCTCCGCAAACACATATGCAGGCCAAAACGAAGCATCCAACATAAAATTTCAAAGTAGTTCTTGAATTGGTCAGATATAACCAAGTCCAGCAAACAGAGCTACCAAGGAGGGACTCAGTGCTTAATAACTTGTGTGAAAGGGGACAGTGATGAGGTGATGCTAAAGGTTTCAAGGGACTGACAGAGATGTCACAACTCTGGTGGTTCTGTGTCACAACAGCCTGGCTGGAGCAACTGCCCCAGCACATCAGAGGCAGTTGTCCTGGTCTCAAGTTGTGGGCCATGACTTGAGCTTCTCCATGAGACAAGCTTCTCCATGAGTCACGCTGTAAAGGAGGAGGCTACACTAAACAAGTGGAGGATTGAGTCTGCTAAAGTGGGATACCGTAGAAGATCGTGACTTCTGGCAAAAAGGAAGATATTTCTTTCTCCACTTCAAGATGTGCACTTTTAAAACAGTTATCATCATCATGGCTTGGCTTCAAGAACAAAGATTTGGGAAGGGTTTTCCCCACGCTTCAACTGTGAGTGCACCCTTCGGGCCTGTGCAGTGGATTTGTTAGGTGAGGTGCAGCGTGTGCGGAACTGGCTCCACCCTTTACACCTGAGGTTCATCTGCCAGGGCCTAGCAAGCTTGGACGGTGACGAAGCGAAGTCCTCGGGTCGTAGGTTTGATTAGAGTGTCCTTCTCTTAGATGGAGCCTTAAAGGGCTAAACGAGCTCCATCTGCCCGGGTTTGGAGTCAGAGTTGCCCTTCTCCTAGGATGGTTGCCTGAAGGCTAGTGAGCCCATCCTGCCCGTGGATACTACTCTGAGGAATTAAGACTACTGGGAAGAAATAGGACACATCTAATGAGATGAGCAATAATGCCTTTGCCAATAAGCTTATTAATCTATTGAGAAGGACTTAAAAATAGGTTCACTGGTGGCTTGTGACAGAGGCACTTGACACCTAACCATACTTTGGCTCAGGCTGACTAAAGGAGGAGCAGACCTCATGCCCTGTGGTGAACTTGCAAGCTGGAGAGCTCCTGGCTTTCTTACTGGCAAGTGAAGGTGACTTGGAAAAATATTTTGAAACATGGTTTCAAAGCCCAAAAATGAAAGATAACCGAAGCACAGAATGAGATACCAGAGCTAAAATGAAGACATCCTGTCTATACTATTGACTGGCAGCCAAATACTTCATTCAATAAATATTCCATCAAGATGAATCCAGTTTGACCTTTCCCTGAACTGCAGCTAGACTGCGTGACAGGTGACTCTCCCCTTGAGCAGGGATGCCTCTCAAGGTTTGCCTTTCCTTAGACCAAAAGATCCTTCCTTGCCCAAGGCAGAGAGATCCCTTACTCATGACAGATCTTCAGTACCTGATGGATAGCATGCTGAATTAATACGGATTAAACATTACTTATCCATGTAGCTACTCAGTATTATTATAAACATTGTATAGATAATTCCATTAGGCATGAGCCCTTAGAGATCAGTGGTGGGACAGAATTTCGTCTGCATCTTGTGGAAGACCCTGCATTGGAGCAGTGACTGAGTCCAAAGGAGGCCATGACTGAGGGAAGCCTGCCCTGGAGCAGTTTGTTTCTGTAATGACCGTACCCCATGGAAGGGACCCACACTGCTAGAAGAAATTTGTGGAGGAGTGTCTCCTGTGGGAGGGACACTATGTTGCAGCAGGAGAGGAGTGTAAGTTTTTCCCCTAAGGAGAAAGAAGCAGCAGAAACAACACAAGCGACATGGGACACGCAGCCCCCATTCTCTGCCCCCTTGTGCCTCTGTGGGAACTAAGGTAGAGAATCAGGAGTAGAGCTGAGACTGGGAAGAAGGGAACAGATTTTTAAGAAACAGTTGTATTTATCATTACCCTACTCTGACGCAATTGATGATTTGGCAGTGATTCTGTTGTTTAAGTTAAATTGATTTTGTTTCCCCAAGTTCAGTCTGTCTTTTGCCCATGACCATAATTGGTGACCATAATTGCCCTCCCTGTCCTTTATTTCAAACCTTGAGAGACTTTTATTGTATTTTCTCCTTCTCATTCCATTGGAGGAGGGTAGGAGAGAGCAAGAGACTGTGTGGTGCTTTGTTGCCAGCCGGATGGACTCAAACCATGACAAATACACATACAAAAAGAAACAGAGCAAGCTCAGTAGAGGGCCACAAAGGTGATTAGAGGCTTGAAGTATGTGACATACAAAAAAGAATGAGAAAACTGTTTCCTCAGTTTTGAGAAAGAAAAACTAAGGGAGGATCTTGCTGTTGTCTTCAACAATGGTGGGATGGTAGAAAGAAGACAATCAGAATTCTTAGAGATGCCCAGCAAAGAAATGAAACATAACGGGGCCACGTGTCAGCAAAAGAAATTTTAATTAGAAATTATGAGAATTTACTAACAATGAGAGTGCTTAAACACTAAAACAGGTTAAACAGAGAGATTGTGTATCTCTATTCTTGCACATACTCAAAATCGGACTGAATTTAACCCTAAACAAACTGTTTTAACTTCAAAATTTGATCCACTTCCAAAATGGTCCTTGTTTTGAGTAAGAGGGGCTTGACTTAGTTCCTCCCAAAATTTTTTGTCTTTTTTGTAATTCTGTGATTTTAAACAGTTGCTGTGTGCCAAAGGCTTCTTTTCTTCAGTGATTCACTACATTTGAGGTAGCTGGTAAGTTTTACGGCAGCGTAATTTTTTCTGACAAATTCTGTAAATAGAATTTTTTATTAAGATGCCTTACAGATTTTTATAATGTATATTAAACAATTTGCCCCTAAATATCAAATTAGTATAAATGAAGGTTGAGGCTTAAGTAATTTTTCTAACCAGTGATAGTGGACAAGCTTTTGTTCCAGTGTATAAATATCATAATGAGTACCATTTTTAAAAAATACAAGTTTGTTTACATAAAAAACACGCATGTGTCTTGCAACTGTATTGTGTACTTAGTAATACAGGCAAAAATGAGTCAGTATGTTAACAGACTGACAAATACTGAGCAGATAATTTTTTAAAATATCAGAATATGACTTTAGAAAGACTGCTTCTTTCATACTGTCTTTTTCCGTGCTGCTAAAAATAAGAGAAACCATCAAGGTGATTTGAACCAGTTAGAAAAAAAATATTGTGTCTTCATCTGAGAACGTCTATAAGGAATCTGTAAAGTCACAAGGATATTTTGCCATTATAAGTTTCAGAAAATCTGTGTCCTAGTAAAAATAACATTTGATCTACATCAGTACGGATATTTTCAGATGCTGATATTTAAAATAATTTAATCTGTATGTCATTGTAGATACTCCTAGAAAGTCCATCAAATATTGTTCGTTGAATTAAATCTGAATATTCAAGCAACTGCATAAGAAACTCAGTAATTTTTTCTCTCTTCTTTATTGTATTTCCAGTTGGTTAATCGTTATCTAAAGATGGCAAAGTCATCTTCCATTCTTTGAGGTCAAATACTTACTACTAAATACATGGTCCACAGGGTAACAGATTTACCATAAAAAGAAATCATTTTGGCTTTGAGTTGGAGATGAACAGTATAAGCAAATAGAGGTTTTTATAATTTACATTCTAGGGACATTTCTGTTGTTATTTTTAGGACTTTAGAAAGATCTTCTACAAAGTCAGATTCTACTTTTTCACAAGATTTCACCATAGAATAAATATGTACATGGAATAATATAGAATAAAATGTCTTATACATATACACATACATATAAAAGATTTAAAAGTCCTATGTAAAATAAAAGGACTTTGGATTGTTCTTGTGTATGTAGCACTTTTTTCTATTTTTAATTTTATGTTCTACATTCAAAAATTTTCTACAGAATATACACGTGTATTAAGCAATCTGGAAACTGTTGGAAAAATAGTGATTATACATTCCATTTATTATTATCATGGCTTTGGTTTTTATACTAAAATCAGCAAGTCATTTAAACATTTAGCAGAAATAATCTATAATCATAATTCCCATCTGAATATGACAAAGGAATTGTTTTGATTAGTGTCAAAAATTGTGTCAAGTGCTTCTTGAAAGAATGAGAACCGCTATGCTATGTGAAAGCAGCTAACCATGTAATAGTAACTCCATTTACAAGATGAGATAGAGGCCTGTGACAGGCATACATATGCAAGGTGAACATTAATTCCACTTCCTGTACTGATAGCCATTAGCATTGGGCCACATTTAGTGTGACAGAGCGGTGTATGTCAGCACTTAATAAAAGTTTCAGAGAAAAAGAAAATTATTCAGTTAATTTTTCAATGTTGGGAATAGGTTTCAGATCCCAAACCAAACACATCTCACGTGAGTTTAAGTTATTCTTAAGTTCAAGTGTTCCAAGAATTTCCTTATGTAAAAGGCTTCTGCTAAATGGGTCATTTTCTTAGTCTAATCTAAAATTGTCTTCTGCATAATGTTGCCTACAGGTAAAAATCTGTGTCCCTTCTCTGTCCTGCAGCATTAGATTTGGTTCCGTTGGTGCCACTGAACCCTTAAATATATTCTGCAGCTGACATCTATCACTTAAAAGTATGATGTGCTCTGGCATATTCCCCTCCAAAATCTTTTAATGTGCCAGTCATACTGCAACAACGATACATTCCTTTGTGCTCAGAGAGTTTGTTGCCGCAAGATGGATAAATAGAGAAATTGTTTGCCTCTGAGAATATCTGTGTTCTGAAGAATGGGCGTATTTCCAAACCCTTCGGAAGAACAAGAGATTGAATAGGGCTGGACATCTCCTAAAGTAAATGTGATCTAGTAGGTCGCATTCTGAAAATCACTGTTTGTTACTGCAGTATTGCTTTATGTTTCAAGCTATGTTTAAGTGAAAATACTTTGATGTAGAGTCTAATTTATTGGCTCTCATCTATATTTGGAAGACTTTTTTTCAGTACTGCACACATTACTACCCCTTCTATTTTGGGGGGATAATTCTCATAAAAAATTATTCATGCCCAGAACTGTAAGGAAAATCTAAAATAAATAAACTATTTGGAGAAAAGTAGTTAAATCATTTGAGAGACGCTGTTTATTAATATTGGTGCATTAGTGAAGATACATGTCTGTGTGTCCTGAGACTCACTATGAAGTCTGGTCAGGGGTAGACTATGTCCTTATAGCTAGAAATGTACCTATTGGCTCAGGGGCCAGTCCTCTGACAGGTTTGAGCACTCATAGAAAGCACTTTCTCTATTAAATGGAAGTGCTGAGACAGAAAATCCACTAAAATTTATTGTGGACTGAGGAGAAGAGTTTGTTACTGATGAATGTATAACCCATGCTGGCTTCTTCACACACCAGAGACTATAAAATATATTAAGTTTAACTAACATTTCATGCAACGTTTAATGTGAATTTATTAATACATACAGAGGCACAGTCAGTCAGCTGCCTGAATAGGCAGGACAAGAACTAACTTTTAAGTGCCCAAGGCATCAGATTCCAGAAAGACTGATTAGAGCATTTTCCTCATATAACCTAAAACCTGAAGAAATGTGCAGTAGTGGAAGGTATGTCATGGTTGCCAAGCATACAGGTGCAGTTTCACTTCATATTAGGTATGAAAGGCACAAAACCCCAAAAAAACAAAACAAAACCAAAAAACCTTGAATGCAATTTGACACAGCAGCTAAATTAGCCAACTAAGTAGCTGCTGTTAAAATTGGCAGTCTAGTTTCCCTATCTGCAGTTCCCCTCAAATACTTCCATTGTTTTCTCTGAACTTCAGTCGTTTTTCTTTGGGTGACTATGAGGTCAACTGATACAAGGAGAAATCCAGAAGTAAAAAAAAAATGCAAGCAATTTTAAAATCTTCTAATAATATTTTCATCTTCTAATACTATTTTAGTTCCCTAAAATAATTAATCGTGATGTCAGGCAGGCACAACTACTGGTCAAGAGAGAGGGCAGGAAGGAGAGTTGCTTCTTTTAGTGGTAGGACATCTATATTAATTAATTAAACAGAAGGACTGTTCTTTGTCACTGTGAACACTTTCTGACCACCTATTTTTGAAGTCTCCTAACCTTTGAAAAAAGTGGTCGCATGAAAACTTTCTATTGGGGATATTTCTTAAGCCTTGCTGTGTTCAGGTATAATTTTGGAGAGTCTTATGTGACTTGGGCCAAAACTGGGGACTTCTCCAGGAAAGAGAATATCACAGTCCAGTCCCTGAAAATTTAGTTTTAATTTCCGAATATATAAGACCTATCAAAACAAATTAGATGCAATCCAAAGGATTACCTAAAACAAACAAACAATGAATAACTATGAGGGGGCTTTCTGGAGCTAAGTGGCCCTAAGAATTTGGTTCACCAGATAGCTTAAAGTCCAAAACACAAATTAGCTTAGAGTTCATCTACAATAATTGAATATATCTCAGGCTCTAAAACAGGCTACTTGGTAGGTAGGGCCTATTACTTCATTTTGTTTATATTCAACACTGTAGTCAATACTGTAATTGATACAGGGACGGATTTTAGGAATGCTGACTGACAGCTTAGACTAACTTCTTAAAAAGTTTTAAGTCTTTCTTTTAAAAAACACTGAAATATCAGAAATTTTTTAAGAACCCTTACAATTATCTGAAAACTACTTTCAACATTTAGGCATCTTTCTCCTCAACAAGTTTTCTAGTTTTATTTCAAAGAACCCTTAATTGCTATGTGAAGACTGAATTGCCTCACAAGGCCTAATATTTTAATATCCATAAAGCCTTTCACATGTGGTAATTACTTTTCAAATTATGAATTATTTTTTAATTTAAGCATGTGGGTAGAATGCTTTGATTTTCTTGTTCAAATGTAAACACTCTCAGTGGGTAGCTAAGAATTCCATAAGTTGATGAATATTTATATGTATTCATGAGGCTTGACATCTGCCATGTTGTGCATATTTATGATCTAGTTCTATATCAGAGTTCTTGAGGGAGGTCAGGTAGAATAAGTTCTTTCTACTTCGCAGCGTAGTTTTTAAAAAGTTCCTGTATTTGGAAAGCACTTGCTTGGCCAGTTAAGTGAATTGCCAGTGTGGGCCTACATGGGACAATCTTCATTTAATGAGAAGTAATGGAATTGCATAAAATACAAAAGGACAGTGGTTTAAAATCTTTCAAGTGAATTTTCATAAAGTCACAGAATCTTCGAGGTTGGGAGAAGCCTCTGGAAATTCAGCTTCACTGCTCAAAGCAGGATGAACTAAAGTTACTCAGGTATTTGTCCAGTGAGGTTTTTAATATCTCCAAAGATGGAGACTCAACAACCTTTCCAGGCAATCTATTCCAAAATTTGACCATCCACACAATATGAATTTGGTCCTTACCTCTAAGTGGAATTTTCGTTTCAGTTGCCTTGTGCTGTCACTGGGCACTACTAAGAGTCTGGTTACCTCTTCTTCTTTCCCTTCCATTAGCTATGTGTACACATTGATAACATTTCCGTGAGCCTTCTCTTCTTCAGGATAAGCACTCCCAGATCACTCAGCCTCCTTTGGTACAAAAGTTGCTCCAGTCTATTTATCATCTTCGTGTCTCTTCACTGAATCGCTTGAATATGTCCATGTTTCGCTTGTCCTAGGGAGCCCACCACTGAACACAACACTCCAGATACCTGTGCTGAGTAGAGAAAAGGATCACCTCCCTTGACCTGCTTGTAACTGCTGCAGCCCAGGAGGGTGCTGATCTTCCTGTTAGCCCATTTCTCCACCCTGTTGAGTTACCACTGAATGGCAGGACAACAGTGTGGTGTATCAACCATTAAACTCCTCCCAGGTTTTTTTCATCAACTAATCTGTTGACTGTAATTAACGAAGAAATTAAAACAATATTGTTCCAAGAATCAACCCCTTTAGCAGCACACCGCTAAAGACTGGTCTCCAGCTTGGCTACATGCTGCTATTTACATTCCTGTGAGCATGGCATTTCAGCCAGTTTTTAATCTATATCCACAGTCTTTTCACTATATTTTTATTTATTAGATCATAATTTCGTTTGTGAGGACGCTATGAAACACAATGTCAAAAGCCTTGTTAAACTGAAAATAAGCTTCATCCCCCACTTCCGTCATTGACTGAACCTTCTGTCTTGTAGAAGGCTGTGTGGTTGGGCAGGCACTATTTCTCCTTTGTAAATCCATTCTGAATACTCCTAGTCACCTTCTTGTCCTTAGAATGCTTGGAAATTATTCCCGTGATTATTTGCTGCATTACTTTCCCAGGGATTGAGGTGAGACTGACCAGACTATAGTTTCCTGAGTCTTCCTTCTTGTCCTTCTTGAAGATAGAAGGGACAGTTGCTTTCTTCCAGCCCTTTGGAACATCTCATGATCTGTGCAATCTTTAAAGAACAACTGAAAATGGCCTTGCAATGACATCACCCAGCTCCCTCAGCACTTGCAGGTTCATCCCATCAAGTCTCATGGACTTGCGTACGTTCAACTGGTTCAAATCTTCTCTAACACGATTCTCCTCTGCTGAATGTAATGTATCTCTTTGTTGCTCGAGACTTTCCCGCTGGTCTCAGGGACCAGGGATTGCTGAAGGCAAGTTTACCACTGAAGATCAAGGTAAAGAGGGCCTTGAAAATTTTTGTGTTTTCTATGTCCCTTGTCACCAGGTCCTCTGTCCCATTCAGCGGCCAAATAACATTTTTCCATCTTCCTTCTGCTGCTGATACAGCAGAAGCCCTCCTTGCTGTTCATGTGACTTGCTGTATTCAGTTCCCTCTGTTCCAGATGGGCTTTGGCTTTCCTAACCTTATCCCTGCATGCTCAGATAATCATTAGATTTCTCATAGGTGACCTGAACCTGCTTCCACCTCCTGTATGCTTTCTTTTTTATTTGAGGTATGCAGTGTTGGAAAATAACGGATAATAGGGAGGTGAGAATAGCACTGTTCCTTAGATTTTAGCTTAGGTCTTGACACGAAGAGCAGCCATGAAGCGGCTAAGAAGCAATTTGCTGATCCCAAGAATAGAATGTGGTTACCACGGGTAAGGCCCACCCTGGCCAGGCAGAATGTCCTGTATCTCTGAAATGGAGAGCAGGGTGACACGAAGGTGTTGCAGCCCTCCTCCGTTATAAAGATAACGATGGACTGCTACGATAAACCGCATAGCTGCTATCAAGAAAGATGGATCGCAACTGCTGTGCCAGCAAAGATGGTGAAATCGTGTCCTTTAGCTGAACTTTGCTCATTATAATGTCATTGTAATACAAAACCACACCTTCATCCCAAAGGCTACCCGCCTCCAAGGTGCGACCACTCCCCACTGCGCATGATGTGCCCTATGTTTTAACACCTATAACTTTAAATGTGAAGCTAGAGACTTTTAATCCAATCAGAATGAAAAGAATTTATGACTAAAGTCGTTCAAACTCCACCTAAAAACATAGAAACAGTATAAAAAGTGGTGAATGAAAAGGGGATTTTGGGGGAACAGAAGACCACCATTGAAATTTTGGGATCAGTCGACGGGCTGAGCCTGTCTTCTCCCTCCCACCCCCCATAGGGACACCTATTGGGTAAGAGCTCTATATTTTGTGCACTTAAATAATAACATCAGTCTAGCTATTAATAATTATTAGTGCTTAGGTTTGCTTGTATATTTAGTTTTGCATGTGTGTGTTTAGTGTTCGTTCTAAATCCATTTCGCAGTCAACACCCAATCACTGGTATCATTCAAACTTGAATTTTGTCACGTATTTACACAATAAAATTATATTGTTGATTTAATACTGAAGGGATTTGTCTCAGTGTTGCCGCTAGTGAGGTTCCCTGAATAGGTCAGGCGAATATCTTCCAATCCTGTGGGTTACCAAGAGGGACTTTTGTTTCAGTGACTCTGCCAGTGTGAGCCTGGCAGGCTGGCCGAGTTGTAAAGAACTTGGGGAGGTTCCCCTTCTCCCTAACAGGAGTGTGGTAGGCAGGTTGGGTGTCAGGATTTTGTCTTTCTTGGGTAGCTAGTGGGCTGGATGAATTGTAAAGGGTTTGGAAACCCTCCTGCTTCTAAGCCAGGAATTTTAATAATCAGCTCTATGTATCTTCCTGGCCCCTTTTCATGACATGTAGAAGCAACTTCTTTATCCATACAGACCTTTTACTGCTTTTGCTTGACTTTATCCATGCCCGAATGGATCATTTCTGAGCTTTGAGGTGATCCTTGAATATCAGCGAGCTCTGCTGGAGCATCTTCTCTCCAAGGCCCATGGGATTCTTCCAAGCAGATGCCTGAACAGGCCAAAATCTGCTCTCCTGAGGTCCAGGGTTCTGATCCTGCCATTTACTTTGTTCCTGCCTCTTGGGATCCTTAACTTTAACGAGCATACTGCAATGGCACCACATAATGCCGTTCCCAGCCGTTTTTTTAAGTAGGAAGTGCAGCACAGCATCTCCCTGGTTGGCTCCTTGATTGCCTGTGCTAAGATGTTGTTATCAGTGCACTCCAGAAAACTGGATTGCTTGTGCTTTGCTGTTTTGCTGTTAGTTGAGTCCACCATAACCCAACACTGTCAAATCCACCACTAAATCATGTTGCTAAATGCCACATCTATAGGTCTTTTAAATACCTCCAGGGATGGTGATTTAACCACTTCTCTGGACAGCCTGTTCCAATGATTCATAACCTTTTCAGTGAAGAGATTTTTCCTAATACCCAACCTAAACCTCTTCCAGTGTGACTTGAGGCCATTTCCTCTTGTCCTATCACTTGTTACTTGGGAAAAAAGACTGACACTGACCTTGCTACAACCTTCTTTCAGGGAACTGTAGAGAACAAGATCTCCCCCTCAGCCTCCTTTTCTCCAGGCTAAACAACCGCAGTTCCCTCAGCTGTTCCTCATAGGACTTGTGCTCTAGACCCTTCACCAGCTTCATTGCTTTTCTTTGGACACGCTCCAGCACCTCAATGTCCTTCATGTAGCGAGGGACTCAATATTGAACACAGTACTCGAGGTGTGCTCTCGCTAGCGCTGAGTACAAAGAGATGATCACTTCCCTTCTCTGTTGCTGTCTTACTCTGGGAAAACATTCATAGTTATATTGCAGATTCCAAGACAGTAAAACAGATGTTCCTAAGAAACACTATCATCTGTCACAATATTCACATGTTAATGCCATACAGGCTTTTAGCTGTGCTTTTTATTATCCAAATAAATCATCTTAATTTACATTGAACACATCCATGCATTGACACAACCCTTCCAAACAGCCAGCACTCAAGTAGTGTGTTAAAACATTTTTCAGCGATAATTAAGATGTAGCTTCAAAATTTATTTCCTTTTCCAATAAAGCCTAAAATACATGAAATCTGAGTAAAATAAAAGTAAATAAATACTAAAGTAAAAAAGCTTACTCTGACAAAGTATTAATTTATATATTAAACTTTCTTGACTTTGGATGAGACTAACAAAAAATTAACTAAATAAGGAATTACAGTACTTATTTCACAAGCTATTACTCAATAAAGAAGCACAGTATTTATTTCATAAGCCGTTAGTAATTTTACTCATTCTAGGTTTACAGGTTAGTGTTACATTGCTTCTGGAACCAAGAAAGATTGTGGTGGTGGAAGACAAACAAAGACTAAACTTTGTCAGTTGCTCTGCAAACTGTGTTTGATACAGAAGGATACTCCTCAAAGGGAGAAATCTGGAGGAAATTTGGTTAAGGACTGACTTCATTTAGACTTTTACTGAGATCAGGCATCCACTGCTGAAGAGAACCAAGTGCCATAAAGTCCTTTAAAGTACTAGATATTTTATTTCTATTGTGTCCTGCTAAATTTATTGTCATCTATGTCTTACTAACAGAAATTTGTTTATCAGTGGATACTAAATCATTTAAGTAAGACTGAATTTTTTCCTTAGTGATATTAAAAACTTCAATTCCTGTTTATGTAGACTGTCATCTACATATATAGCCTATAAAGTTTCTTCTATTTGTTATACAAATGATATATACCACAAATCTCATAGAAAACCGAAGAGCTAATCAAAGTGCCATATTACATGCATCTTGGAAGAGTACACAGTTGGCATGGGGAACATACCTCACTGAGTAAATCACTTTTATCTTTTTATAGAAGTCAGATCTCTGATCAGAGGCTTACAGTCATTAGAATTTGATAATTCTCGATGCTTTCCACACTTAACAGATACTTTTAAAAAGTTGAAAACATGTCTAACATGAATCTTCCAGAATTAGAGGAAAAATACATGAAAAATAGATAATGCTCATATAATGACTGGTTTTTATTGTAACTTTTTACTTTGTATTTAATTTTTGTAATATGTAACTTCGTGTTGATTTTTTTTTTTTTTAATACTAGAAAACATATAGACAAGAAAATAAAACCTTTTTTCCCCCCACAAGGAGAGGGAAGTACTCCCACTACCTAACTTCAGTCATCTGAGTTCAGAATCCAAGCTGAGTATCTATTTTTACTATGTTTAGGTAGAAACCAAAGAGGCCAAGAACAATTCCTACCCATCTTCCAGCTCTGTATTTACTCCAACCTTTTGCGCACTGAGAAGAAAACCATCTGTGCAGACCAGGGAGGAACAACATATTCTGCTCAATCCTTGGATCTGGAAACTCAAGGGACCGGAAAACTTGGATGCAGTGAAATGCACCAATCCAGAGGTCAGCTGCTTTGGGGAAGAAATGTGCCTGCAGTAATGACTCCAGATCATGCCGGTTAAGCCCATGATCTGAAAAAGTTTTCCAAGGTTTTCTCTCCTTATTACTTCTATACATACACTATAAGGCTGGCCATCTAACTGCATATTAAATGTCCAACTCTGAGAAGATAGGTAACCACTATTTGGATGAATTCTATGCAGAATAGCTCCACAACAGAAGACAACTCTTCACCATACACAAATTTTAAGACAAAATTATGTGATATTATTCTAGCACTCACGTCACTATTAATTGTTATTGTTTAAGATTTAGGATTAAGGATTTGATCTTGAACCAAATAGGATAAGCGTACAGCTTTGCTGTCTTCAGTGGTAGAGAATCAAATCAGGATATGGGCAAGTTACCCAACAGTAGACCACTGAAGAATAAACATATAGAACTTGCCAGGAAATAAAAAAAAAGCAGCACATGAAGATTTCCTCCATATTAAATGAAAGAATCGTGACAAAACAAGTTATTTCTCTTACAGTTTTTGAATTTAAAAAATCTGTTTTATGTGAGCCAAATCAGTATTATCCTGATACTGTCCCACCCCCAGGACTCTTTTTCAGTCATCTTCTTTCTGTCAGGAACCAATTTTTGTATGTGTAATCCTGTATTCTTAATGCTGAATCATTTTTTTCACACAGCTGTCCATCTGTCAAAAGAATTGTTCTATTTTTAAAATTTCCATTGCAGTTTCTAGTATGAATTATGGTTTTATAAATAGTTATATAGTGTTTTGTAAATGGCCTAAATATTGTGATGGAATTCTGTAGACACATGTAATTGAAAATTAAACATCTTGACTATTATTTGCTCAGGAAAACAATGCAATAGAAAAAGGGTCAATTCACAGACTTAATCAGTATTGGAACCACAACGTTTGTCTTGAAAAACATCTATTTCTTCACTGTTTTTAGAAGAAAGATCTAGGAGTCTTCCTTTCTTCCTCACACAAAGATTTTCCCCATCAATATAGCCACTCATGATATTACCACACACAGCTGATTTCCACAGATGAGAATCTATTGGGTCCTTTGAAAATGTCAGGGAACCTGGTGGCCTTTAAACCCCAGGTCTGATTCTAGGCTGCTGCACAACACTCTTTTTCATCTCTCGTTGAGTCTTTGAACTGTCCAGGTCTAGACCTGCTCCAGAATACCTATTCTGTTTCTGCTGCTTCCCTTGCTGCTTTGCTTGGAGTTAAGCTATCTCCTTGTCCTATTACTTCTGTCTGATTGTCCTGGGTTTCCTCATACACCCTTCCTGAAATTTGTCCCTAGTCAGAAGCTTTTAGCTTGTCCCAGCTACTTTCTCTGCCATTCACTCACTGAACTGTATAAACAAGTGTAAATATTTTGGTTTCTGATATAATGGATTTACCAAGGGCATCAGCATTCCTAAAGCTTGAATAGAATCTGTCACAAAACATTTTAAATAATTAAGTAATTATGATGACGGTCTTTTGAAGAGAGCCAAAGGTAGTGAGAAAACTAAAATGGCTTCCATGAAATGAGAGACTAGGTATACCAGAAATGTTTAATTTGAGGAAGAAATATTTTGGGGGAATAAGCTATGAAACAATCATAAACAGCTGATTAAAGAATGCCTTTTTGGATTTACTCTAGCTTCTGAAGGTCATGGACAGGTCATGGTACTATTGTGTTAATATACCAATAACTTGTACAGCAACAGAAAAGACTTCTATGCACTTGCTTTAAGCAGATAGTAACTGGAGTCATTATTTTTTACAGTGTTTGGACATTAGTGGATGGAATTTCTATCAACTGTTAAAGCAAGAAAATCCTCAACAAGTTGTTAGATTAACTTTTGTTATATTTTAAGTGATGTCAATTTCTTGGCTAGATAACTGTCTGCTCCTATGGGCATTCCTTACTGTCCTGCACTTGTATGAGGTAGATTTCGGAGCATATATGTGAGTTTTAATACTGTAAATGGGCTATATTCCCTCTGGGATGCACAGACTCAATAGTGTGGAAATACAGTTATCGCAAGAACACCTTGTGACACCTCCTTGCATAATCCATATAAACATAGAAATATTTTACTCAAGAGATTAGCATTGAAGAGTTAAGAATAACCTTTTGTGTTGCAATCTCTCTTCCTCAGCCTTTCCTTTCTTAGAATAATTTTCTTTTGACCTCTTAATTTTGTACCTGTAATTAACAAAGCTTATGGAGCAGTTTTCAGGACTTTTGTGTTCATAAAGATCTTCCTTTTCACAATAAAGATCACTTTTTCCATGACAGGTCACTGTTGAAGCCTGTTCAATTTAGAAAAGTTTTATCTGGCCTTGTAAGGTAGACACTGTACAGCTTAAGCATTGTTCAGGAGATCTCTTGTCTTGACACTGTTGGAATGACTTCTGATCCATGGTGCTGCAGCAAAAAAAATGAAAAGCAGAAACCTTTCAGAAGATTTGAATGTGCTTTGGATCAAGTCTGAACATGAAAGGGTGTATCTGTGAAGTTAAAAGGCAGGCATTGAAGGGAAATAGAACCTAGTGAAAAGAGCTAACATTTTTTATTTCTGAAAAAATTAGAAAGAAGATGGAAAAAATGTCAGTAATTTTATGATTTTACCATATGGTAGATCCAAGGGGTTTGGTTGTTTTGAAGGATTTCCAATATCTGCTAAAAAGAAGCAGCTATGTAAGTAGATGAAAACTTTCAAGAGTACTGAGATCACATTAGAAAAAATTGGCAATTAAGTTCAGAAATTGAATAAATAACTAAATCCTCAAGCTCAAAGTGAAGCCTAAACAGGGATACTGAACAATAAATGAGAAGGAATTAAAAGCTGTGCTTATGTGGCACTGGACAATTTCATGGTATTTAAGAGAGGATTACATGGCTACCTGAGTTATTTTTAATTTCCAGATAAACAGACAAACACACACCAGAAGGAGACATGCAAAAAAAAAAAAAAAATTTCATAAATGAACTAGGCTGTCTTATGTTCTACGATAACACAGCTGTAATTCCATTCCCTCTTTTGTCTTAGGAAATTAATAAGCTCATGGTGACCTGGAGGAACTTCCTTTTTGTTGTCTGAAGAAAGACTGGAATTCTGCTTTATTTTGTTGTTGTTGTTCTTTGGCTGTAAAATTAATTACCTCCTACAGCTTTCCACAGGTTGAAAGAAATCAATTTCCATCAGAAATACGAATAAAGGGTGAAAGACACCTGTTTGTCATTGTTCCCTTATATCCAAATATGATGGTTTACTGTGAAGGAAATAAATTGATGAGTGATAATTATAATTAAACTAGCTCCTTGGGTCTGTCTGCTCAGAGCTTCTCAGGTGTGCCTTGAGGTCCCCGATTTTCTGAAGAGGTAAGCTGGTGATTCTGGACCATCCCTTTTCCTTATTTTCTCCATCTCCTTGGAGATGGAGTAAGCCTATCACCCATCTTTGCAGAAAAGTTAAGCCCAGGGTACAGTCTTTGTTCATTGTTGCTTCTTCAAACAATAAAAACAATCAGAAGATGCTTAAAGTGCATAATCTTTTTACAATAATGTAGAAAAACCAGACATTGTATATGAAGTTTTACATATGTTGGACTTTGATAAACAAGATTCCTAAACTAAATACCGCATATTTCATAGACAAAGACAAAACAATGTAAGCATGGCTCCTATTTAAACCTTGCCAAATTTTGTAATTGTAAACCTCACCAAACGTCATAAATTGAGTTTTCTTTCTCATATAGTCATATGAGTATGTGTAAATACATTAACTGAGATTATTTATCATATAACGTGAATGTTTTCTACTTCAATATCTGTCTTTTTTCTTTTTATATTTTTACTTTATGCATGGTCATACTTTAAAAATGAAAACTTTTTTTTTTGTAATCTGAACAATAAAAAAAGAACCATAAACCCCATTGGGATTCTTCCTTAGGTTTTTATTTTCTCAGATGTTGTCAGGTGGAAATCTTTTGAAGTTTTTTCTTTCCCTTTTTACTTATAGATTTCCTTTTCTCCTTACTTGTTTCAAAGAGAAAGTGAAAAAAACAAGGAAGAATATAGAGAATCGGGGAGTTATCTGAAAATTCAGAAGTTTGAGTTCAAAGACTCATAAAGGAATCTTGCTTTTATAAATTGGTGTTTCTTTATAATTCTGACAGCATTTAGTTCTGTTTTTTTCAGCTCAAGGGTAAAATCCAACATCTGCAGTTACCTCCCCTTTTTTTATCCATTTGTTAAGTAAAGACAGAAGTTAATGAGAGTACAAAAAGAACAAACAGGTCTTTCTCTTATCTCCTACCATGTTAAGTTTCAGATGCAACTCCTGAGAGTAACAAGTATTGTATTTGATTTTGAAAGACACCTGGAAAAAACTCTAGTATTTTTGCATTGCAACTTTTAAGTTACATTTAGGAGTTTGTGACTACAGAAAGATGTTTGTGTGTTGATTAACAATAAAAAGGAGACTCTAGAATTCTTCATATATTACTCTGTCATTACGCAAGACCCTTATGAGGTCATAATCATTGATGCTGGAATCTAAATTCTCATATTCTACCACAATTTATGCATTATCAGGTGGTACGTAAAGCACTTCTTGTTTGAAACATACACTCTTTGATTAAATTAGAAGAGTTACTAAGTTTTGTTTTTCTTCTTGTTCTCTGTAACTTTTTTTTTTCTATTTTCTTATCCTTCTGTGTTTGCCAATGACAGTAGTGACTCTTTTATATACTGAATTCTGGCAGTAATTTAGAATTTTCCAATTCAAGCAGTACACAATAATAAATCCTTCAAAATCATGAGAACTGCTACTGGAAAAGTGTTTAGAAAATTAACAAGGGAGTGCACCCTGGATTAATCTGGTGTTGACAATATTTTATATTTCTTTAAAAACTTATTAATTGCTCTTACTCTTCTGTATTTTGTACAATATAATTGATAATAAGAGTGATGGAAAAGGCTGGAACAGAGAACACTGATATTATTTACAACCATTTAAGTCATTCATTATCTCACATATTTTTTCTGTTTCCTGCTTTTAAAATGATTACATTAGAGAAAAAAACCAAGCACACTAACTTCTCATTAAAACATTACGCAATTTTTGAATTGTTAAGGATAATGAGTCTTTATTTACTTTCCTACTCACCCTGTCTGAGAAAAAAGAAACTGCTGTATAGGCACACAAATGTTTAGAAAAAAACCAGTAAAATAAGTTACTTGCAGTAAAGGAAAACTAACACAAAAAATGCAGCAAAATTTATAAATATCTAAGCTCTGCACCTTTTCTTAGTTGCTTTGTTTGGATTCAAAATCTTGTCAAGGTCTTACAAAGTGGTGCAGATGAATTATTCTTACTGGAAATAGCAAGATAAAAATATGCTGCCTCTGACTTGGAGAAAGTATCTGATGAGTTTAATGGAACACCACACCATTTCATCAAATACCATTTAGCTTAAAATGTCTTTTCTTTTGAAATGATCACTGCTGGGACATACCAAAGGGAAACAACAAATGGTAGACGAGGTAATTATTTGTATCAGAATGTCAAATTAAAGTATCAGCTGAAAACAAGGCACCATTGTAAGCTCCTCAAATTCACAGTCCAGATAAACAGAAGAGACAAAATGAGGGAGCATAAAAGTACTGATTCCAAGTGTTATTTGGAAATGAAGAATCTCATTTCAGAAAACATTTTCAGGTTTGTATACCTCTAAGTAGTCACATGGGACGCAGGAGACCCCTATAAGAGGAACAGAGATCTGATTTTTGCCCAAATACAGGCAAAACTGTTATGGTTAAATATTGGTCTGGTTTTGCCTCCAGATTTTTCTCTGACCAGAAATTATGTCTTGAATTTGGAAAATTTCCATGATAAAAATTCAGTTAAATGGTGATAAATCAAAGGTTTCCAACAAGGAAATATGTTGTTGAAAATTTCACACTAAACTCTACTGCATTTTATAAATAAGTAACTGAGTGACAGGAAGTAAAGACTCACATACAAGAGAAATGTTTAAGTTCCCACTGTCCATTTAGATGCTGTCAGTCATTGAAAGCAATTGCAATTTGGTCTCTGAAGTGTAAATTATAATGCTAAATTTTGTTGAGCTGACCTTAAATAACCCGCCTAAGGTAATGTAAGTAATATAAGATGGAGTCAAGGACTAAGTCAGTGTCTCTTGTCTCTCAGGGTTTTTTAGCATGGTACTGAACAGGATAAATTGCGCTGAACTGAGCTTCATACTATCATTGCAAAAATTATATTAGTACTCAAACTATTTCCTACAGTAGTAAGAGACAGCAGCAGTGTAGATTTACTCTAAATTGTTTTATTTAAGTGTAGGCACCTCGTTTGCTTTTTGTACCACCAAGAGTCACCAACTTATTGGAGTAATACATAGTTGAATTTTGCTTGATTTCAAGTAATCTCAGTTAAATCTGAATACTTTACAAAGTTTCCAAATTAACATGCTCAGAAGAATAAGCCAAAAAAATATTTATTTTGAAAAAGTACAATAACAGTGTAATGGAATCCCAACTGTTTTCTGAAAACATATTTCTGCAAAATATGGCTTCAACGAGGAGAGGAAAAAAAAGGCAGAAAACCATACGCAAAAGAATTGCCCCCTAAAAATTTGCTTCAGACTGAGAAATCTGCACCCTGTAGATAGATTGATAAGTCAGCCTGGAAATAGAAGGAGAAGGGGTAACAGGTAGAATTAGAATCCCCAGAAAATATGCCAATTAATTTTGCAATCCTCAGCATGATCACTGTCACGAATTTGATCCCATGCAGTGAGTAAAGTGAAAGGACAACACAGGCTTGCTGAACTGATAATTACAGATATGGAAAAACAAATTGTCCCCAACTAAAGATTTTTATTAATATTATTGGTATTTCATAAAAGAATTCAGAAAAAAACCCCAAAACCAAAACCAAAACATCCAGCTGCCTGCCCAGAGGGGACAGATTTAGATAAATAATAAAAGAGAAAGGGAATAAATCTCATACACTAGCCAACTGTTTCAATATTCCCTATTAATTTTTGACTACAGCAGAAAAACACTAGACATTCTATGATTTAAAAGTCAGAAGTATTCCACAACTTTATCAACCATATCCCTGATACTAGCAGGAATTCTCTAGCTCGAACTGAGTCAGAAAATTTTATACGATCACTTAACATGAGTCAGTTATATACATAAATCCATCCCATATTTTGAAATGTAATAATCCAACACTAAACTAGGGACTACATACAAAAGTATTTTGACACCTGACCTAAGAAGTAGAATTTAGGTTCCAAAGGCAAATGGTAGAGCTCAGAGACTGCAGCCCAGACTCATTATTTTAATCTAGGGGTGCCAATACAGACATTATACACCAGCAGCTGCCTACAAAACTCATTTGCCTTTGTATCAGGGAGCACTGGGCTTCCTTCTGGAAGAAACCTGCTCTCACACGGTATCTCTTGTCCACTGCACTGTAGGTTATTCAATGGGAAAAGGATGGATTGGAGTCTTGCTTTGGGCAGGAAAAGAGGAAAACAGAGCCTAGCTGTCTAAACAGAAATTTCAGAATTGAATGGGCAGCTTATTTTAGAGAGTTGTCTTTGAGACTGTGGGAAGACTCAGCCAATGGACATTAACTTTTAAAATGGAACTTCCTTGGAGAGAGCTTCAAAAGAAGCATGTAGACTGTGTTTAAGAAAAAAAAGCAAGAGAAAAGGAAGAAAAGCACTGGTAACAATGGAGTCTTCTAAATCCTCCAGGAATTTCAAAGCATGGTTTGGGTTTGGCTCTGAGAACTTTCATTATGTAATCTAAGTAATGATTAATTGGTTTAAAGGAAAAAAGAACAGTTTCTTAGTAATGATCACTGATGAGCTGTTCCCAAATTTATTCAGAGTTAATTGAAGTCCCTCTAGGGTACAGACTATAAACAGAGGTATTGTGACTCCCAGTCCCACTTTTGAAGTCAAAGTCAAGGCGGCTCAACACTATGTAAAATCTAATAGCTGTCTTTGAGAGTAATTGAAGAAAAAAAAACCTAAAAACCCCAGAATTCTGGGCAAAATTCAGTTGCACACCATTGAAGAGGCACCCGCAAAACAGACGGCAAAAAAAGCTACCCCCAAAACTGCAGATTTGTTACAATCAAAGATGCCCATCCCTCCAAAGAACCAAAGTTAACTACAAGATTGGATGTCAGTCAGGAATATATTGCTACACAACAAATTCCTAAACTCTAGGGAACACTCTTTAAGAAAGAGGAACCAAAATGTGCTCACTGTCATCCATAGAAGGGCAAATCTCCCGTTCAAGGATACCCGAAACCAAGGGGTTACTCACCCAAAACGAGGCGAGGATTTACTCAAGGATATCGTACAGAAATAATTCACTCACCAGAGGGGAAGTGAGGGCTCATTTAATCCTGGGAAGTTTCCTTGGATGGCATTTATATACATAAAAGGAGAAAGTCCCTGACTGCAAAGCCTGCTGCTCCAAGGAGGACTGACTCAATTCCACTCTCTGGCAGGGCTCCTAGTGTGAGCTGTGGTCATTGTAATCAGCTGGGGGCAAACATAAGACAAAGGCAGGCTAACAGGGCCTAGACTATGAGGTGCCAGGTAATATCCCTGAGAGGCTGAGCTGATCTTTACCATATGTTTGGACAAGCCCTGGTCTTTGTCAGATCCCTGTCAGGGTGGCTGTATCTGCTACACTTACTCCATGAAATGTAGAAATACCTTATTGAAATTAGAGATTATACCTTGGAAAATCGAGTGAGAAAAGCTCTAAGTCTGTGAGAAGCGAAAAGTCCTGCTATCATGGACAGAATGATCTTGAGAAAGGTGTGCCTTTCTCTAGACCTACTTGGTATTTTCCACCACCTTTGGAAATACGAAAGTAGGTATTATAGTCAAATAGTCTTCCTACTTTCCTGTTCCATGCTGATTTACAAATCACTTAGACACAGAATCATCTGGTTGGAAGAGACCTTTGAGATCATCAAGTCCAACCATTCATCCTGCACTGCCAGGGTCCCTAAACCATGCCCTCAGCACCTAGCCTACACATCTTTTAAACACTTCCAGAGATGGGGATTCCATCACCTCCCTGGGCAGCCTGTTCTAACACTTCTAAACTGAGGAAGAAACTAGAAATAGAAACTATTCTATTTCCTTGCAGCTATGTTTACATCTTAGGCACTCTCCCAGATTCTTCCAAAAAGCTCAATATTAGTAGGCAATGCAGGGTCTTGAAACCAGGGTTTTGGTATTCCAAATTATAGCCCCAGACATCAAATCATGGGTAACTATTGATTCAAGAAAATTACAAATGCTAATATTCACTTCTCAGGTATTTTCCAATGTGCATGTCCTGACCTCTTCTATAAGAAAAGGCAATAAATGTGTAAATTAAATCATTTCAACAGTCTTAGATACTGTTAATTTAATTTATTTTATTTTTATTTCAACCTTACCTTTGCAAGTTTTATTTTATATCGAAGGAGAATACTATATTGCTCCATTACATAACCAGTTTTTCAGGCTACTTTAGCTGCAGTTAGCCTCCAGCTGCTATCCCCTCCACAGTTTTCCATGCACAGGGAAGTTTGGTCTGCCTCATGGAAAGAAAATTACTAACACGTTAGTGTTACTTTGATGCTGTAATTAGTGCAACTGATGAAAAGAACAAATTCTTTCCATTGCTTACACTGGAATTTGCAGAGTCACACTGGTTTAAACATAATGGGCATGTAGAAAGACTTAATCAGGATGTGAATCTTAAACATTAGTTATCTGCCCTCTCCCGTACTCTTTAAGATTTAAAGTACTTCCAGCAAATTAGATTCTTCTCACTGGAATGAAATATATTCAGAGCTGTCAGATAATGTAAACCGTGTGACCAGAACACATGGTAAGCGCACAACAAGTGCCGCTTCAGGACACTAATAAAGAAGTGGTTGGCTTCTTTATGTGTAAAATCTTTTTTTGTTCCAAGAAGATGTTACTTCATCTTCCTACAGAGAGCTCCCATGTCTTGCAACTCAAATGAATACTTAAATTTTTTGTTTCTAAAACAGTCAGGTTTTGATAACTAATAAAAATGTATTCAATATTTTTACCAGAAACACTCTCCCTCTCTCCCTCCCTTCCTCCCTCTTTCCCCTCTGTCTCTCTCCCTTTTTCCATCATTCCCCAGGGGAAAGAAGATATTGAAGACAGATAACGAGTCTCTTTTTGGCCTGTTCTGTAACTGCTGAAAACAACCCAACAAAGACCTTATATCAAAACTAGGCAGTACATCTAATTTATGCCTTAACATTTTTTAAAACAGTTAAAACTTTAGAATCCAGAAAATGTGGTTGTGAATGCATGTATGTGTTGAAGGAAGGGCCGTTATGTATATTAGGACAACAGTACTGAACTGCAGTGTAGTACTGCATTTAAATAAATATATTCAAAGTGTTTTCTAAGAGAAACAGCAGTTAATTATGAAGCAATGTGAAAAAAATTGTCACAGCACCATCAAAATGACTCATGATTATCTCATTACATCTATACGCAACTCTTAATAATTTTTGTCATCTCCTTTAAAATTTTTAATTGCCTTTTCTTTGAAGTTTTCAATCAAGAAAAAAAAAAAGAGAAATAAATCATTACTAGTATGCAGAAGACAAAGCCAAAGCCAACCCACAATTATTAGCAAAGTCATTAGAAAAAGAGTCAAGTATTTTCCTATATAGAAACAATATTTTGTAAATCTTGATTTAATGAAAGTCATAAATACATCTTAATCATAGAATGCTTTGGGTTGAAAGCGACCTTAAGCATCATCAAGTTCTAAGCCCTCTGCCATGGGCAAGGACACCTTCCACTAGACCAGGTTGCTCAGAGCTCCATCCATCTTCAGCGCACACTTCATCTTTGCGGCCTTTCTCTGGACTTGTTCCAACAGGTCCATGTCATTCTTATGTTGGGTGCCCCAGAGCTGAACACAATACTCCAGGTGAGGTCTCACCAGAGGGGACTAGAGGCACAGAATCACCTGCCTTGACTTGCTGGTCACTATTCTTTTGATGCAGCCCAGCATGTGATTGGCTTTCTGGGCTGCAAGTGCACAGTGATGCCTGCTGGGGTCTTCCAAGAGCAGAGCAGAGCGGGGGAACCACCTCCCTCCCCCTGCTGGTCACACTTCTTTTGATGCAGCCCAGCATGTGATTGGCTTTCTGGGCTGCAAGTGCACAGTGCCAGGTCATACTGAGTTTCTTGTCAACCAGCATCCCCAAGTCCTTCGCTGCAGGGCTTCTCTCAATTCATTCTCTGTGCAGCCTATATTTGTGCTCTTCTCTTATCCACTAGAAAAATAAAAGGGTTATTAACAGGGAAAGTTGTCAAGAAGACTAACAGATTACAAAAGAATTTGGGATAATCAGGACCACTTTTGTTTGAAACTAGCTTACGTCAAATAGCAATGAGTATTCCTGAAAATGCTGAGGATCAGAATGAAAAATCCTTCCTAATTCTGTCACTTATGACTCATTAGAATTTCTGTTTTCTTGCGCAATGTGTTGATTTCCTTTATAATTGCCTCAGAAAGAGCCCTCAGGGCATTGACCTGATTAGGTTATTCTATCAAAGTATCACTTGTTCAAAAAACATTTTCCTTCCATCAAGTTTACGCTAATATCTATGTTCCTGCCTAGATGCTTTTAGTTTAGATTAGTTTAATTTCCAATGATTTAATTACTTCCAAGTGTCATGGATGACCTTATTTACTGTTTCCAGTCCTTTAGTTTCCACTCTGGAACTGGCTACAGGAACTGTGCTGCCCTGATTTATTTTGGCTGGTAGACAGTAGTTTCAGACAGGGAACTCTGCACCCCCACAGAGCTGTCACATATATATGCTCTTTATTTTGTACAGGTTTGTGAATGAAAAAACTGTTGAGTTTTTTCTTCTTCTTTCTTCTCTGGAAATGTGATCCAAAGATGATGGTAGCAATGCAGTATTCCTGTAATAGAGAAGCTCAGATATTTCTGACCTTAATGTGCCCAATGAATACTTATTTGAGAATGGGGAAAGAGGACAAAAGAGGGGGAAGAAAGCTATTGCAGAAGTTTCATTGTGACATACAAGCTTAAGGATACTTATTAAAAAGTTGTTAAAAAGACTTCAATCTGCATTGTAAGAAGGAAGACAAAATGCAGTCAGGAAAAAATGAGGGGAAAAAAAAGAATTTCTCTCTTATGTTCAGAACTGCAGATCAGTTATATTGCCACTCCCATTCTCTGGTGCCTTCTTCCTACTCTTATCTCAAATGCTCTTGATTTGTCATTTCTTTAATCCATGGTAACAGCATCCAGAGATCACCTTCTGCTTGCAGGATGCTTCTATCAAATAAATCATTGATAAACTCCTTGATTCAAACATTCTTTTTACTTGTTATTCCTCAAGAGGTCTCACAGTTTTACATTAAGAAAGCAGCATTAATATTATTTTTACTCTACAGTAAATATATTAATAGCAAAAATTGTACATATCCTTTCAAGAAGAGAGAGAATATTCCAATTGCAATGTTTATGTAAATACCTGATACTTAACCTATTCCATGTATAACTGATAGTCCAATGAATACAACCTGTTTCTCATCTTACACATCCTCTGCAACCTTAAGTTCAATGAATATCATTATAATCTGGACTAACGGTATTTATCTATTCAGTTGCATTTCTAGTAGTCTATAAATGTATCATTTATATGAGTGGAAGAACCCATGGTAATAAAGACCAGAACACAATCTTTAAAAACTGTTTGTTCTTTTCATCAGTGTGTAGACAGTAAAAACAGATTTGTAAGTCATTTTGTTCGTACATTTTTTGTACTAAAATTATTTTGACATTTTTCAGGTTCGCTGTTTTCAAAATGAAATAAATTTAGTAAACCTCAGGTAAATAAAGCGAATTTGAGCAACTGAATACTTTCCCCCCCCCAAAAAAAATTGTACAATTTTCAATTACGTGCGTATATATCTTTTCCCCTGCATTTGTGTCAAAAGTGTATGTACTATCTAACCATCTGATAGTCATCTTGAAAACATATTAGCAATTAATGTCATAGAATCATAGAATGCAGCCTTTAAGGATATTTTAACCTGTCAAATATAGAACTGTAGAATTATAGAATATCTTAGATTGGTAGGGATCTTTAAAGGTCATCTTTTCCAAATCCCCTGCAGTAAGCAGGGACATCTTCAACTAGATCAGGTTGCTCAGAACCCTGTCCAACCTGACCTTGAATGTTTCCAGAGACGGAGCATCTACCATCTCTCTGGGCAACCTGTGCCAGTGTTTCACCATCCTCATTTAAAAAATTTCTTTTTTATACCTAGTCCAAATCTCCCCTTTTTTAGTTTAAAACTATCACCCCTTGTCCTGTTGCAGCAGGCCTTGCTAGAAAGACTGTCCCCATCCTTCTTATAGTCTCCCTTTAAGTACTGAAAATCTGCAATAAAGTCTCTCTGGAGCCTTCTCTTCTCCAAGCTGAACAACCCCAACTCTCTCAGCTTTTCTTCATAGGAGACATGTTCCACCTCTCTGATATAATTTTTGTGGCCATTCTCTGGATGCTCTCCAACAGGTTCATTGTTGCGATGATGCCCTTCCTGTGCTGACTCCTGCGGTGCTGGATGGAGTACTCCAGGAGGGTCACCTTTCCCGACCTGCTCGCTGTGTTTCCCTTGATGCAGCTGTGGATACAGTTGGCATTGTGGGCTGTGAACACACATTGTTGGCTCGTGGTCAGCCTTTCATCCACCTAAGTTTCATCCAGCTACACCCAAGTCCTTCTCTACAGGGCTGATCTCAACCTCTTTATCCTCCAGCCTGTAATGATATTGGGGGTTGCCCTGACTCAGGTGCAGGACCTCATGAGGTTCACATGGGACCACTTCTCCAGCTTGTCCAGGTCCCTCTGGATGGTATTCTGTCCTTCAGGCAGATCAACAACACCAGTTTGGTGTCACCTGCAAACTTGCTGAGAGTGCACTCAGTCCCATTGTCTACGTTGTCAATGAAGATACTAAACAGCACTGGTCCCAGCACGGACCCCTGAGGGACACCACTTGTCACTGAATCTCCGCCTGGAAGGGCTGCTCACAATCGCTTCCTCCCCCAGCATGTACTGACACCACGAATTGCCGGTGCACCTGCCAGGTGCAGAATCACGTGCTAGGCCTTGTTGACCCTCATGAGGTTCACACGGCCCAGGTCCCTCTGGATGGCATCCCGTCCCTCAGGCGCATCAACCGCACCACTCAACTTGGAGTCGTCTGCAAACTTGCTCAGGGTGCACTGAATGTCACTGATGAAGATATTAAACAGTACTGGTCCTTATACCTCTGAGGGACACCACTTGTCACCGATCTCCATCTGTACCTTGAGCCATTGACCACTACCCTCTGGATGCAGCCATCCAGCCAGCTTCTCACTGCCGCTGCACTGTACTGCCCTGCCGCCCCACATGGTCTATTGCTGCTACCGCTGCCAGTGCCCTGCCCTGCCGCGTGGTTCTGCCACTGCAGATGCCGTTGCTATCTCTGCCACGGCCACCTGCCCCTTTTCACAGCTCCAAACAGCTTGGTAGACTTTACTACTGTTTTTCCTAACTGTGGTTTAGTTGCCCACCACTCCCCACCTCATTGCACTGCTTCTAATTGTATATCATCCATGTTTTGGTTTCTGTGTATAATATCTTTCTGTTGCTATTAAAGCTGGGGGTTTTTCCCAACTCAACAAAGGCATCACAACCTTTTTTCTTATTATTATTTCTTTCTTAACCCCACCCTCTTGGGAAAGGGAGGGGGCTAATTAGAGAGAGTCTGTCCCCTGATTGGCCAGTCTTGGCCAACCAGTGAGAGTGGTACACTACAATCAATATTGCTAATGCTTTTTTTCTCTATTCCTATAGCACCAGAGTGCAGGCCACACTTTGCTTTCACCTGGAGGGATGTTCATTACACCTGGAACTGACTGCCCCAGGGGTGGAAACGCAGTCCCATCATTTGCCGTGAACTGATCCATACCGCACCGGAGGAAGGTGGAGCTACAAGACACTTGCAATACATTGATGACATCATTGTACGGGGTAGTACAGCAGAAGAAGCTTTTGAGAAAGGTAAGAAAACAATGAAATGACCTATAGTAATAATAATTTTAATTGGGTCCTGAACAAAAACAAGTCTTTGAACAGTCTTTGAACAAATCAAATGAAAGATCGCACATGCAGTTGCCCTTGGGCCGGTCTGAACAGGACAGGACATAAAGAAGGTACTCTGTATTGCAGCCAGAGATAATGGTTCTACCTGGAGCCTCTGGCAGAAAACACCAGGGGAGAGCATGAACACAGTCCCTCACTGCCACAAATTGTGCAGTCAAGTTTCCCACTTTTTTTTTTTTTCCCAGATTTCTGGAAATCTCAGGGGTCAGCACACCCAGAGTGCAGAGGATGAGCTTTGCCCTGGGGAAACCACCTGACTGATCATGGTATCTCGCCTGCCAGGTATTTTCTTGCAAAATAAGGAGTTTAAACCAAAATAAAAAGGCAGCGAATACTTATCAAGTAAGGCTTTAACATCTTAGAATAGAAAGGCACTAAAAATATTTAAGTTGACGTACTAAGGTGAATTCTAATACTGCAGATACACACCAGATATTTCTTTGAAATTCTATCTTTCTTTCAAGTATTATTCCTAAGAATAGGGGAAATTTCATTATAATCAGTTCACAAGGTTCTTTATTATAAGTAAGTGACACTGATTACAGGTGTAAAATTCAGCTTATTAAAAAAACCCATAAAATACTAAATATGCTGTAACTTTCAGCTCCTCTTCCAGAACACACATGATTTGCTGATGGTTAGAGAAAATTGCTGCCCTTCCCTAAACAATGTTGTTTTTTTTTTCCTGTACAGTTCTTTCTTCAAACAGAAGTTCCAATGTCCTTAGAGAAATGTACTGTGAGGAACCTGACTGGTTGAATTTCTAAATTTATGAATACAGAAAGCTCTATTTCACATGGATTTGAATTAGGTTTTAATTAGATTAAAATAATAGCAGGTTGGAATTGCTAGCTGTGTAACACTGAGATTTTTGTGGAAATATTTTTTTTCAGGCCACAAAAATCTAATCAAACCCTTGTTAATCTCAGATCTAGATCACACCTGTAATATTGCATCCAGTTTTGTTTTCCAGTACAAGAAAGAAGTTGATAAACTGTAGAGAACTTAGCAGAGGGATGACAAGCTGATTTGGGCTAGAGAACTTGCCTTCTAAATAATGGTTGTGCGAGCTGGGCTTGGTTAGCCTGGAGAAGGGACATCTTTGGGATATTTAACAGTACCCTGCTGGTACCAACGATGCAATTACTGAGAAGACAGAGCCTGGTTATTTATTGAGGTGCAGGGCAGAATAATGAATGACAGTGTTCATAAATTATAATCAAAGCAGGCTGACTTGTAAGGAAAGGCTTTTTCACCACAAGGACCATGAAACATTGAAAAAACATTGCCTAATGAAGCTTGGTATCTCTGTTGTATCTGTTTCCAAGATCTAACAGCATCCTGGTCTGCTCTCACAGCAGAGCCTGCTTTGAGCAGAGAATTACATTAGAGACCTCCTGAGATCCCTTTCTGCTTGAAAGATTCAGTGATTCTGTGTTATTGCAGTAAGTGGCCACACATATACGATTGGACTTAAACTTTTTTCAGTTGCTTCTATATTTTAAAATAAATATAGTGTTCCAGTTATGGTTTTATTGGAGATTTTATCCCCCCTTTTACATTTTTGCTCTTCAGTAGGGTGGGGTTTTTTTATTTTACCATCTGTTTTGATTTGTTTTTTTACTTGATATTTTTACTTTTGTTTGTTGTTAGGGTTTGTTGAGTGCTCTTCATAATTGTCTTCACTTCTCCCCTTATTTAGGGGTAGGTTTTAAAATTTATGTTCCTATTTTTAAGGCTACATCTCTTTCATCACCTGACCTTAAAAATACATGCCCTTATGACAAGAGATGTCTTTCTCAAGATCACAGAGCGAACAGTAGGAAGTGACCCAGAAGACTGCTATTTCTGTTTCCATTTCCTTTGATTCAGTCATTAAACCATGCACTGAAAACTGCTAAGGGAAAATAAGCTATAACTAAATCATATTCTTGGCTTCTTTTAATCCTAAAATTTCAAATAGTCACCATACTTCAGTTAGTGAAGCGTGTATGACTGACTACAGTAGTTACTTAAAAAGACATTG
>NW_010429799.1:11310-14612 GCF_000710305.1 Buceros rhinoceros silvestris | reverse complement strand
GCTGAACCATGTTTAATCAGGGTACTGCCAGAAATCAGGTACAGTATCTGCATATCACAGCAAAATGAATAGAGAACCTAATTAGAAAATCAAAAGGACAAATCTGGGTTTTATTTGATGGCAAGAATTACTTTCAGACTTTCTACGCAGAGATTAATAACTAAAATGGTGGGAAAAAAAGATGAATCTTGGCAACATTGATGGACATTTTACACTAAACCATCCAGTCACATTTCCCTGAGGACCAGTCCTAAATCTCTGAAAAGAGATTATTGTAAACAATTGAGGAGAGATGTCAGAAACCATATATGACAAATAGATCTTTGGCTACATCCATGCATACACACACACACACAAACTTGCAAAATGTACTGTGTCTAAAAAGAAGTATTATGCAGTTTCAGGGAAGTGAAACTTAAGCAATAACAAGGCATAGTTCTTGAAGAACAGTATCAAGAAAAAATATATTAAAAAATGTTGAATATAGTAAGATATAAATGTACTAAATAATTCTAATGCGCATATCTGTACATATGTACATATCTGTTGATAAACATCTGCATCTATGGAAATTACCTCTATAGTAGTATCCCTGTAAGGCTTTCTGAGTTTAAATTGTCATAACTTCATATACTATCAATTATTGATATAGTAATGATAATATAAGAATCACTAATCCTTCGGGCTTTATCATGATCCTTCCAGAAAATTTGGATGTGACTAACTCTGTTTACAATTTTCTAAGGTTGTTTTTTGTTTATAGAGAAGGGGTTAGTTTTGTCCACTTTTAATTTATGCATGGCTGAAGGTCAAAATAATTTTATTATTTATTCAATACATGCAAATAAGCTTCTGCAAAAAACATGGACAAATCTTAAATGTGAAATCTGAATTGAATAATAAAAAGAATATGTTTTCCTCTTAATTGAGGCTGATTTTTAAAGAGCAAGCATATATTTTAGAAAATCGCTGTGAACTTGACTAATGGATATATGGGTGCGTAGGACTTTATTTGCATAATTATTCTCTGTGCAATGAGTTTTGCACTTCATCCATGCAATCTATTGTCTGATTGCCTCCCATGCACCAGTGAATTTAGCTTTATAGACCCCTAGTGAATAAAACACTGGTTCAAAAACAGAAGTTATTTGCCTGAGAATAAAATATCAGTTAGGGCTGGAATTCAACCCAGACTACATAAATCTTATACCAGTGTTTACACAAGTACATTTTTTTTTTCCTGAGATGAATTGAAAAAGATGGCCTGAGTGGATGATATTCAAAAGCAAGCAACTATTTTACTGTATGATCTGATTTCAAACTTTGTAAAAATTATTTTTCTGAAACGTAGCTCATGTATGTCATACCTCTGCTGGAAGGTATTCAGGGAGACTTTTACAAGCTAGATGAATGGGCTAACAGAAATGTCATGATGGTCAGTGGAGACAAGTTTGAAGTGCAGCAGCTTGAAATTTTGGACTGGGAAATAATACTGGGAACTGACTGTTTTAGGGAAAACATTGCAAAAAAGGTCAAGGGTTCTGGTGAACAACAAGTTGGAAACAGAACCTGAGTCAACAGCACACATTTCTGACAGTGAGAGCTAACATTGCAGTGGGCTGCATTTGGAGGATTTTATCAAAAAAGCCGTGGGAGGCAATTATTCCCTTCTAGTCAGCATTCATGAGTCCACATCTGCAGCACAATGTCCACTTTGGGGCCTCCAATGTAACAGAAATACTGAGAAACTGGAGTCAGTCTGAAGGAGGGCCACGGAGATGACTGAGGGATAGAGAACATGACCTATGAGGAGAGGAGGAAGAATTAGATTTTTTTAGCCTGGATTAGAGAAGGACAATGCATGAACCAAATAATGGTCTTTCACTATCTTAAAAAGGGATTGCAGAAGTGAATTTATTTTTCCCAAAAGTAAACCAATGAGAGGTAATAATGAAACAAGTGAAATTCACATTGGGTTCAAGGGCAAAAAAAAAATCACAATGAGAGCAATAAAGCCCTAGAACAGGTTATTCAAGAAGGAAGGCGGAGAAGTCTCCATCCTTGGACACTCATCAGGTCACAACTATGATCAACCTCAACTAATTTTGAAGTAAGCCTTGCTTTGAGCAGGCAGCAGGACAAGGTAACATGTAGAGGTCTCTTCCAACCCCACATATTCTATGATTCTATTGTACTTCAGTTTTTACCATTCCTAATAAACCAATAGAATGTTTCACCCTCTGCTGAATGTGGTTTAAAATAGATACTTCACCAAAAACAAACACATAAATATGATGTCTCTGAACTACTGCGGATAGGAGCTACTATGGAAGGAATCAAGAATTAGAAATCTATTAGACTGTTTTGAAAAGCTTGATGCTTTATCTCATACATGTTTAGCTACCCAGAACACTCCAAACAATCTCTGTAATTCTTTATACCATGAGAGGTTATCCAACTCTTAACAAAAGCTCTATTGAAGATAAAGTTTCTCAGAAATACGTCTTATTATGAATCTTTAATGGAAATGTTGGAAAAAATTATCTTACATTTTTCCTTTTAGTAAAGTTTAAAGGAGCTAAAATTATTTTCTCACTCCAGTTATTATAATTTCTAAATTCATATTGAATAGGCAGGACCACTTAATGCTTTCCATGGTTTTGCACAAGTAATTTTTCTTTTTATTGTATGAAAAAGACATTGACTTAAAAGGAAAATATGGGTCTAATGCATTGCTTTGTTTTACATGCTGGAAGATAAAATCCAGATAGGAAGGTAATTCACTTTTTAAACATCTGTTGCATAATATACTATATATTGTCATTGTTTGTGAATAACAGCCCTTCTCTCATTGCTATTCTGAACCTCTCAAAGATTTATCCAATCCGAAATGTCTGTTATTTCTTTTCCTTCAAGTTCTGCATACTGAAATTTGATTTCACAAGTTTCTTAGTAAAGCATAGTTCTTTAAATGTTGGCAGCATATATTCTTTTTCTAGGACAGAACATATGCTGTGGACTACAGTATGTCTGCCATTAATTGGCTCAGAGAAATATAAGTAAGTAGTTTTTTGTCCATTTGTAGGACACATGAACTTGTCAACTCTTTCTCTGAGATGATAACAAAATCTGTTTGAAAGCCACTATAAAGGAAAGAAAAATTAGCAGTCACTTGTAGGATTATAAATCTGTACTATTTGTTTATTTTCTAGTCACATATTTCCCATCATCCTTCATTTATGTATTTGCATCGATCCTGCAAATCAGGCCATACAAGGGAAGGGAAGGGAAGGGAAGGGAAG